>NW_025920328.1:97797-129759 GCF_902686445.1 Sciurus carolinensis
TAAAAAGAACAAAAAAGACTTGAAAGGAGATCAAATATGTGGAATCTTATAAACTGCCATGCTTGTGAATTGTTTTTGTACCAGGTATAGAGCTCAAGAGCACTTGAACATTGAGTCACATCCCTAGTCCAATTTTTGCATTTTATTTAGAGACTGCCTCCCATTTACTGAGACTGATTGAACTCATGATAATAATACTTCAGCCTCCCAAACCACTGGGATTAGAAGCATGAAAAACTGCACCTGGATATGAATGTGGATTTTTACAACAACTTTTATAATCTCTAGTGGTACTATGTAGAGATGGACATATGCTTCTCTTGTTGCTCAATGAGTTCATTCTTAGGCATATATATAGTAGGAACATCTATATATACTCACCATGCAAAAGACAAATTACTGCATCATTATGTGCACACTGGAAACAATTCAAATATCTATTAGTAATGAAAGGTTAAATAAATTGGACTCCATTAATTTAAATGGAATGCAATACAGAAATTAAAATAATTTTTCCTATCCTTTCACCTTTAGCCTGTGGGTATTCTTTTCTATGAGATGAATCATAAAGGCAGCATATTGTTGGGTTTTTCTTTTTATTCCAATCTTACAGTCTATGTCTTTTGATTGATGAGTTCAGGCCATTAATATTCAGGGTTATTATTGAGATATGATTTGTTATACCCGGTCATTTTGGTTTATTTTTGGTTTTGAACTTGGATTGGATTCTCCCTTATCTGGTTTTTCATTTACGATAGTTCCTCCCTTTGCTGTCTTACATCATTGTTTTTCATTTCTTCCTCATGAAATATTTCACTGAGAATGTTCTGTAGTGCTGTGTTTCTATTTGTAAATTCTTTTAGTTTTTTTTTTGTTATGAAAGGATGTAATTTCATCATCAAACCAGAAGATAAGTTTTATTGGGTATAAGATTCTTGCCATCCATTTTCTTTCAGAACTTGAAAAATGCTGTTACAGATCCTTCTAACTTTTAGGGTCTGGATTGAGAAATCTGATATCTGTATTGATGTCCCCCTGAATATAATTTGATTTTTTTTCTTTCACAGCCTTTAAAATTTTACCTTTATTTTGTATGGTTTGTATTTTCATCATAATGTGCCTTGTTGTGAGTCTGTTGTCCAAATCTTCATCATGTTGGCTTAGGACCACACTTCCTTCACATGATTCCCAAAGCAAAAGAAATACAAGTGGGAATCAGTAATTGGGATACATTCAAACTGAAAAGTATTTTCCCAGCAAAGGAAACTATTAGCAATGTAAAAAGAGGGCCTACAAAGTTGGAGAAAGTATCTGCCACAAATACTTCAGATACAGCACTTATCTCCAGAATCTATAAAGAACTCAAAAAGTTTACACCAAGGATACATATAACCCAATTAACAAATGTGTTAAGGAAATGAGCAGACACTTCACATAAGAATACCTACAAGCAATCAACAGATATATAAAAAATATTTAACATATCTAGTAATAAGAGAAATGCAAATCAAAACTACCCTATGATTCCACCTCACCCCAATTAGAATGGCAATCATCAAGAATACAAGCACAATAGGTGTTGATGAGGATGGGAGGAAAAAAGGTACATTCATACATTGCTGGTAGGTTTGCAAATTAGTGCAGCCCCCGTGGAAAGCAGTGTGGAGATTCCTTAGAGAACTTGGAATGGAAACATTTGACCCAGCTATCTCACTCCTGGCCTATAACCAAATGTTGCACCTTTCTACCATTTTAGTAAGTTTTTTTTTCTAATTTCTAAAAAAGGAAGAGCCAATAAAATAGAAAATCTTGAAAAACCTGCTGTATCAGACCTGTGAATGTCAGGGTATGGCATAATCCCTGTGAATTTTTCTCTCTTCTCTATATAAGTACATTAAGGGAAAATTAAAGAATGTCATATGTACAAGTTTTTATTACATTTTAAATACTTCCTTTAAAACTTCCTGGGCTTGCACATTCTGTGAATATCTGATCTGACTTTAAGCTGATTTAAAAGTAAACTCCATTGCAATTCATAATTTCCATGTGTTATTTACTAGAATATTAAGGATTTGTCAATTTTCCAAACCACTATTTCTGAGCTCAATGTGTTTTGTCTTTAGTTTGTGTGTGTATGTGGTGTGTGTGTGTGTGTGTGTGTGTGTGTGAATTTACTTTTGGTCTTGCACCAATTACTCTTGTTTTGTCTATCTGGAGTTTTTAGTCCACTGGTTTTTGTTTCCAGATGTCATATTATTTAAAGGTTAGATCTTAAATGCTCTGGAAAAAAAATGAGACCTCCTTTGAAATTATCTAAGTAGAGAGAATATACAATGTTCATGATGAAAGAGGATTTTCCCACTTGGAGAATGCCTACCTGGACATTTATTTCAGTGTTCACCATGACTGACAGATCCTACTCCTAACATCACCAAATGTAGAGGCACTTCACATGTCTAAGTCATAATGTAAAAATTCATGCCTAATTTAAAATTGTTAGCTATGACATTCTTCTTTATAACTATCTGTATGTCTTTTTTAATTTTGTCTTTGAGAAAATAATACCCAATAAAAGCTATAAAAACTTTGTTTTCTATCAGTTTTATGCATGTGTGTGCATACCTATATATTGTATGTTGCATTTATATGTGGTTGAGTCACTATATCATGTACATGATTCCAAAATTGACATAATAATAAAAAAGCACTTGAGAACTTATAACAAAATGGATCCAAATGACTTTCAGTTCACTTAATTAAATTTAGTTAGATAACTTTTTCATGTCTTTAAGTTAACTAACACTCTCCTTTTGCTTGGTGGTCAAAAATATAGTAATGGTTTCTATAAAATCATTAATATATGTCTATTGTTTCTAGAAATTTCTTAAAGAAGGAAAAGGTAACTTCAAATGTTAAGTAGTTGTATGCTATCTTAGTTTTTCTTGGTAGTATACATAAATTCATGGGTAACTTAGATTTAAAAAAGTGGAATAAATATTTATAAATATATTCCTTAAAGATTCATCTGATTAATTTGCTAGTGCTGCATATGAATTCAAGTATTCTTGACTTCTTGAATTGTATAAGTCAACATGTTTTGTGCTTTTGTAAATTGTTGGTATATTGAAAAACAATTTAAGATCATTTGGGTTGTGGATTAGGGTCTTCAATAAAAACAAAAATGACTAAGAAAATTCTGATTACATATGTTGTTCTATATACAAAATATTCATCTCTCAAAGTATAATAAAGTACCTTACATCACTGAAGAAAATGTAATTTGCCTAAAATCATAAAGTTTACATAGCTTAATTCAGAATGTAAATTTTAAAAGAACAATGACAAAAAAGTGTGATACAAGAACATTATAGGTATGAAAATGTACTTTGTGGTAAAAAAAGTAAAAGGTATGTTTTTTAAAGAGAAAGTATTTTTAGGAGTGGAATATCTTGAACAAACATAGATTCCATTCTGTTTCCTGAGGAATAAACATACTAAAGGGTGCTTCCACAGATTTTCAATCTCAGCAGCAATGTATTGCTGTACCTTTTTCCAACATCTTTGACAATATTTACTGTTATGTGTATCCTTTATAGTTGCCATTCTGACTGAAGTGACTTGGAATCTTAGTGCATTATTAATTTTCAATTCTCTGAGTGCTAGACACTTTGAAGAGATTTTATTATATTTTTTACATTCATATTTTTGTAAAGTACATTTTCAGTTCCTTTGCCATTTATTTATTGGGTTATTAGTTGTTTTGTTGTTAAGATTTTTCAGTTCATTTTATATTCTGAGGTTAATGCTCTATCTGATGTGAAGAAGATAATGGTTTTCACCTACTGTCTAGGTTCTCTGTACATTTTTTTATTGTTGAAAAGAAGCTAATTATTTTGAAAGCATCACATTTAATGATATCTGATGTTAGTTCTCAAATTTTAAGCATTTTGTTGAGTAATTCAGTTCCTAAGCAATATGATGAAGATTAGGGCCTGCTTTTTATTCTAGTAGGCACAAGGGTCTCTATTCTAATGCCTACATCCTTGATCCATTTTGAGTTGGGTTTTTTTCAGGGTGAGACATAGGGATCACATTTTATTTTATTATATAACGATTTCCAATTCTTTCAGCACGATTTATCGAAGAGGCTATTTTTCTCCAACATATGTTTATGATATCTTTGTCTTTTATGATGTAAATATGTTCACATGAATTTGTCTCTGTGTCTTCTATTAAGAACCATTCATGTCTGTTTTTGGTACCAATACCAGGCTTTTTTGTTACTATAGGTCTGTAGTATAATTTAAGGTTTGGTATTGTGATGCATCCTGCTTCACTTTTCTCAAATATTTCTTTGGTTACTCTGTTTTCTTATTTTTCTACATAAATTTTATGAGAGCTTTTTCCACTTACATGGAAAATGTCATCGGAGCTTTCATATGAATTGCTTTAAATCTTTTGGTACTATGGCAAATATGATAATATTATTTCTGCCTAGGCAAAAAACGTGGGGTATCTTACAAACTTCAATTTCCTTTAGTGTTCTCTAGCTTTCATTGTAGAGGTCTTTCACCTCTTTTGTTAGATTGATTCCTGACACTATTTTGATGGTTATAGTTAATGCAAAAGGTTTTTAAATTTCTCTCTCAGATTACGCATCAGTGATGTATAGAATCTCATTGATTAATGGATGTTTATTTTATATCCTGCCACTTTGCTGAGTTGACCTATGAGGTCTAGAATCTTTCTGGTTTTTTGGTTTTCTAAATATAGAATCATGTTTTTGGCAAATAGGGACAGTTTCAGTTCTTCTTTTCTTAACTGTGACCCATTAATTTATATCTTCTGTCTTCTTGCTGTGGCTAGACTTTTTGGAAATCTGTGGAGCATAAATGATATTCCTGTTCCTGTTTTGAGAGGGACTTCTGTGAAAATTTTTACCTTTAAAGTAATATTGACTTTGAGTTTAGGATATAAAACTTTTACAATATTCATGTACAGTCCTACTATCTCTATTTTTTCTAGTGTTTTGAACATGAATGGATTCTGTCAAATGCTTTTCCTGCATCTATTGAAAGAAGCAGAAGATTTATTTTTTAAATTTTATTCATGTGATGAGTTGTATTTATTGACTTCCATAGGTTGAAATAACTTTGTAACCCTGGAATGAACTCACTTGATCATGGTGCATTTTCTTTTTAATTTATTATTTGTGCAAATAGTGTCAGTATTTTATTAAGAATTTTTCCATTATGTTCATCAGGAATTGTGGTCTGAAGTTCTCTATCCTTTTTGTGTATTTGTCTGGTTTTGGTATCAGGGTGAAACTTGCTTCATAGAATGATTTGGGAAGAGTTTCTTCCTTTATATTTCATGGAAAAATTAAAGAAGGATTAGTGTTAGTTATTCTTTAATTGGTGGAACTCAGTTGAGATTTAGTGTGGTCCTCAGCTTTTCTTTTTTGATAGTCTTTTGATAATGTCTTCAATTTCTTTGCTTGAAATTAATATGTTGAATTTTCTATGTCTTCCTGGTTCAATTTGGGTAGATGATCTGTCTCCAGAAAATTGTGAATGTCTTACAGTATATAATTTCAGAATAACTTCTGTTTATCATCTGTATTTCTGTGGTGACCAAGGTGATAGTTTTTTATTATTATTATTTAAATGTTAGAACTTTCAGTTATCTCTTTATCTTTATTAGCTTGGATAAGAGTTTATTTTTTTCAAAAATGCAGGTTTGTGTTTTGTTGATTCATAGTATCAGTTCTTTCTTTCAACTTCAATGACTATGGCTCAGATTTTATTTTATTCCAATATTAGCGACTGCTAAGGACAGTTAGGCTACTTATTTCAGAGGTGCAACTCAGATGTTTACATACACAGTCATAAATATTATGAAGATTATAAAGTCTACATGTGCAGAGTTTTCTAAATTCTTTGGGACAACTCAGCATATAATGATGCTTGAAATTTGGAAATCAACTCATGTAATAAGTTCTACTAATGCAATAAAGTCTTGCAGGTCTCCGTATCTAAAAAGGATATAAGATGCTAATTAGAACATATAGGCTACTCAGGTACAGAAGTGATGTAAGTCATAAAACATACAATTCAAGATACCCTACAGATCATAAAATCTATTGAAAGTTTTGAGGCTTTGCAGGTCACAGAGGCTACAAAGATCAGAGAAGCTTCTTAGGATATAAAAATCTTGGGGTTAAAGGTTTTGCTCAATTCATAGAGACAACTCTGATCAAAGAAGTACACAAGCAATGGAAGGTAGTAAGTCCAAAGATAGAAGGCTGCTTATAGGAACTACTCAGGTGATTGAGTCTATGCAGCTCATACAGTCTACTCAAGTCATACAGATGACTAAACCTGTGTATATGCTATGATCTCAGAATCCACTAAATATTTGAAACATCTTTGACCTCAGAAGTCAGTATGACCATGCAGGTCACACAGGGTTTCTAAGGTCATTTTGGTTTCTCAGGCCATAAAATGTGTACAAGTCATAGAAGTTACAAATGTCAAAGACTCTACAAAAATCACAGAGGGTTTGCAAGTCATAGGGACCTTGAAGTTCATAGAGACTACAAAGATCTAACTGGCTACTGAGATAACTTAGGTTATTAAGTCATTTAGAGGGTGCATAGTTCAGATATGTTACATGGACCATAGAATCTCTGAGGTCAATGAAGCTACCCAGACCAGAGGCAGGTCATGGTGGTTTCACTATTCATAGAAGTTACTCAGTTCATAGAAGATAAACAGACCAATGAGTTTACACAATCCACAGAATCTATGCAGGTCATGCAAGCATTGTAGGATACAGAGGCTTTGCTATTGATAAAATTTCTCAGTACATAGATGCTATGTTGGTTATAGAGCTAATCAGGGCAAAAAATTTAAGTGGGTCTTAGAGGTTACCAAAGGCAGAGCCTTATTTGGTCTTAAAAAATACCCAGCTCATAATTGTTTAATAAATTATAAAGACTACCCAAGTCATGGAAGCAACACATATCATAGGGTCTCCATATTTCACAGAGGATATTCTATTTATAGAGGCTACATATGTCATAGGGGGTACTAATGTAATTTAGATTTCTCATGTCAAAGAAGATAAACAGGCCATAGGGGCTTCTAAGAACATTTAAAAAACAAAGCCATGAAGATTTTCAGGTCATAGAAGTACTCAATCATAGAGTTGTGTAAGTTACTAAGGCCATATAATCTACTTAGACCATAGAACTTACCAAATTTATTTAGTCTGCAGAGTATACAGGACCTAATGGTACAGCAGTCATTAAGGATTTTCATGTCATAAAGTTACCAATGTTATAGAAGCTAGGGAGGACTTAATAGGCTGTAGGTCATAGAGACTGCAGAGGTCATACTGACTACTGAGGTCACAGATATTTAAAAGTTAAAGTGGATACCAAAGTCATAGGGTATACATAGGTTATTTAGGCTAAAATGCTCTTAAATAGAAAATGGATAATGCATTGAAAAGGCCCCAGTAGTTACTCAGGTCCTACACACTGTGAAGGTAACAGGGTCTATGCAGATCAATGAAAATATGCAGGCTACTCAAGTCATTTAAGATACACCAACTTCATGTTATGAAGGTGATAGAGTTTACATAGGCCAAAAGTACTATGAAGAACATAAAGATTTTGCTGGTTACAGAGGCTTTTATACATTTTGCACACTTGTATATATGCTACTTAAATCCTAGAAGATACTGAGGACATATGGGTTACACAGGTCAGAGAGCCTATGCTCTAGATAGAGGCTACTAAGTAACATAGAAATCATTCTGGTCATAGAGGATTAATCAGAAACATAGACAATTCACTCCATACATGCTACTCAGTTCATAGAAGCTTCAGGTCATAGAGGCACCTAAGACATAGAGGTTACTCAAGTTATGTAGACTGTGCAAGTCAAAGAGGTTAATAAGATGTTTTAGACTAACAAACCCATAAATATTTATGCTGATCAGACAGGATACATAAGTCATACAGACTACACAGTTCTTAAAATCTATGATTGTCATAGGTTGTATACATTTTATAGAAGCTACTAGAACATAGAAACTACTCAGTTCACACAGGATAAAATCTTCATTGGGTGATTAATTTAATCTAGGCTACTTATGTCATAGATACCATTCATATCATAGATGCCAAGCAGATTACAGAAGCTGTTTATTTATAAAGACTATTTGACCATGATTTCCAGTAAGGTAATAGAAAATATTCAGTTCATAGAGGGTACTCAACTGCTGGAGAGTATGCAGGTAATAGAAGTTTCTTAGTCCAGAGGGGCTATGGAGGTCATAGAAGCTCTACAGGTTGCAAATACAAGATATGCAGATCAAAAATTGATGATATGAAAATCATAGAATTTTTGAAACTTTCAGAGACTACTTGGTTCATAGAGGCTAATATAGAAGCTAATCAGATTATAGAATCTGTTCAGATGATAGGGATTATAAAGATCATATAAACTACTCATGCCATAGAATAATCAGATTACAGAAGCTGCAAATTTTATAGAGGATTCTTAGGCATTAGAAGCTACCAAATTTATAGAGGCTACCAAGATCATAGTGAATACACAGTCATAAATGACATTATGATCATTTAGGCTACAAATATCTTAGATAGTACTCAGATCATTTAGGAAACACAATGTATTCAGGATCATTCAGGTTTCTCAGGTTATATGGGGTATGGAAATTGAGAGGATACTCAGTTAATAAGTGTATATTATTTATATAAATTTTCCAGGTAACAGGTTATTTATAACACAGAATTTAGAAAAATCTTAGAGTATACATAGTCATGTAGACTATGCAGGACATTGGGGCTATGCAGGGCTTAGGGCCTATTAGGTTCATTTTGGACTCTCAGACCATAAAGACTATTTACGACAGAAAAGCTAAGCATACCATAGGTTATACTCTTGTTTTAAGGCTACTAGTGCCATATGGCTCTTCAGGTAATTCAAACAATTTAGTGCAGAAAAGGTACCTATATAATTGAGGTTATGCTGATTGTAGAGGGACTCAGGTCACAAAAGATGCAAAGGATAGTGGTGTATCAAAGTTAATTATAGACATGCAAGTCATAGATGCTACAGAGGTCATAACAATAAATAGGATATACATGATCTTGATGTCATTGTGGATGCACTGCAAAGTTCATATACAGTACAAAGTATGAGAACCTTCAAAGATCATAGTGCCTAATGAAATAAAAAAAGAATGCTCAAGTCATAAATTCTATGAAGATTGTTGAAAAGGTGCAGGGTATGTAGTCTATACATGTCATCATTGCTACACTAACATGGAAGAAACATAAATGATAGCTGTTGTTTATGTCATAGAAGTGACTCATTCCATTGAAGCTATGTAGACCATAGAATATATGAGAATATATGCAAATATGAGAAAGAACAGGACATAAATTCTAAGCTAATCTTAGAAGTCATGTTTGTCATAAGGGGTAAACAGTTAAAAGAGGAAACTAAGGTCATTGAGTGTTCACAGGAAACAAAGTCTACTAAGGGAATAAA
This sequence comes from Sciurus carolinensis, assembly GCF_902686445.1. Taxonomy (NCBI): domain Eukaryota; kingdom Metazoa; phylum Chordata; class Mammalia; order Rodentia; family Sciuridae; genus Sciurus; species Sciurus carolinensis. The sequence continues at coordinate 107,382 of NW_025920328.1, forward strand.
TACTAGGCATGTTAAAGAGACCTTGGGATATGGAGAATATTAAGTTCATAGAAGCAACACAAATCTTAGAGGCTATGACTGCTGTAGTAGTATAACAGCCTTACAGGCTGTGGAGGTCTTAGAGTCTACTAGGGTTATGGAAGCTACAGAGATCATAGATGGTGATATGCTTATGAAGTATAATCTATAAAAGTCAAATAACTTCCTCAAGTGATGGTGGCTGCTTATGTAATAAATTCCTCAAAGATCATAGGGGCTACTAAGGCCTTAGGTGTTACTCAAGTCATTTAGGTAGTAGGGCTATAAAAGTTATGCAGATTATGAAGAACAAACTGTCCATAGAGCATACTGAGGCCATAGAGACTCTGCAGGTCATAGAGTCTACTTGATGAAAGATGTTAGTAAATTCATAGTGGTTATTGAGGTAAAATAGGATACTGAAATCATTTAGATTACTCAGATCATAGAGGTAGATATGGTCATAAAGGCTACTGTCTATAGATGTTTTGCAGATCATAGAGATATTCATAAAACCTAAAACAGTTCATAAATATTACACAGGTATTGAGGTTACTGAGTTCATAGAGATTACTCAGTTCATAAAGTGTTAACAAAATATAGAGTCTATGAATTTCAATGGATCAACACAAATCATAAAAACAACATAGGAGCCACACGTTAATTAGGTCATGGAGATTATGCAGGTCAAAGGGGCAATTAAGCTTATTTGAACTACTCAGGCCATAGAGAGCATGTGGATGACAGAGGTAATGTTTTGTACAGAGACAACACATGTCCTAGAGGCTATTCAGGTGATACAACCTACTCAATCGCAGAGGGTGAAGAAGTAATAGAAGTTCCTGGGATCAAAGAGGCTATGCAGGTTACATTACCTATACATGTTATAGAGGCCACTCAGATAATACAAGTTTCATGGGATGACAAGTGTATAGATTTACAGGCTAAGCAGGATTTAAAGGCAATAAAACTTTGTAAGGTCGTAAGTATTATAAAGGTCATAAAGTCTACTCAGTTCTTTAAGTTTATGCAGGTCACAAAGCTTAAGCAGGTCATAAATGGCCATAACTTTGCATAACTTATAGAGGCTATCATGGTCACAGAGACTATTCAGTATGTAGAGGATACTCAAGGCATAAATGGTACACAGAAAATAGGGACTTGTCAGACAACATAGTCTATGCAATTTGAAGGGGTACTCAGATTTTAGAAGATGCTCAAACCATAGGAGATACATAGGTTTTAGAGTCAATGCAGGTCAGAGTTGTTAGTTAGGTCATATCTTCTATACAGGTCTCAGAGTGAAACCAGATTTCATGGAATTTGGAGAGATCACAGGTTTTGCTGGTCATATGGGTTACTCAGTTCAAAAAGGCCACTCAGATCATAAAGTACAGAGGAAACAGATATTTTGCAGGTCACAGATACTATGCAGGTCATCAGAGTTACTCAGTTCATAGAGGCTATACAGATCATGTTGGCTATTCAGGTCTAGTGTAGTAAAAGAAACTACACCAAAGATGCTACTCAGGTCAAGAGTCACTCAGCAAAAAGAGGATTTGCAGGCCAAAGAAGCTTATGCTACTGAAGTCATTAATCTACTTGAGATACAAGGCAACATATGGCATAGAGTTTATGCTGCTAATAGGAGATTCAGGTCATAAAATTGCCTCAGGCCATAAGGTTATTCAGAACATAGAGCATGTATAGATCATAGACTATATGCAGGTCAAACGGATTACTCAGGCAATGAAAGTAATGCAGTTCATAGAGGCTATTCCCCAATAAAGGCTATGCAGGCCATAGGTGATACAAAGATCATAGACACTACATAGATCATAGATACCCTGCAGGTAGTATATAACCTCAGTTTATAGAATTTTTTATATGATTTTGGCAACTCAGGAAAAGGGCTATATCAGTCATAGAGGTTTCACAGGTCATGGAAACCTCTTTGGTTATATGGGTTGCTAACACCATTTACATTACTCAGACCACTTGGGTCACATAAGTCCAAGAGGATAAAATGGTCAAAAAGTTCTCTTTAGTTAATTGAGGCTGTCAAGACCACAGAGGTTATGCAGGCCATAGAGTTTGTGCAAACTATAGAGGCTACTCAAGTCATAGAGACTGCTATACCATGATATTTACACAGACCAAAGAAAATATTCATCCAGTAGAGGCTTCCCATTTCTTATAAGCTTCTGAAGCAATAGAGGATATGTAGGACATAGAGGCAACTATGGTCATTAGGCTAATATGATGATAGAGATTAAGTAAATTAAGCACTACAGGTGACAATGGTTATGCAGATAATAACAATCACACATTTTAGAGGAAACTAAGACAATAGATGATACACAGACCATAGAAAATTCACAGGATATAGAGGCTGCATCACTTATGAAGGATTTAGAGTCTTAGAATCTATGCAGGTCATATTGTGTCCTGAGGTCATATAGGCTACTAATGTCATTTGGGCTATTTATGCCAAAGTTTACACAGGACACAGAGTCTGTGTAGAAGATATAAACTGCTCAATCCAAAGTTTTTTTGCAGGTTTTATATGCTACATAGTCCTTACAGACTTTGCTGACTTTATAAGCTACTCAGGTCATAGCAGCACCCTGATCATTTAGGTTACTCAGTTAATTGAGGTCACACAAGTATTAGAGTAATTGCATGTAGTAGAGTCAACTAGGTTCATAGATGCTACACAGGAAAAAGGGGATATGCAGGTCACAGAAGCGACAAAAGTCATAAAGGCTACATAGTACAGAGAGACTATGAAGGTCATTTTGTTTATTCATATAGTAGACACTACTTATATCATCAAGACCAACCAGATAACAAAGGCCCCACAAGTCATACAGACTAAAAAGACTATAATGTTGGCTAATACTATAGAAGATAGGTAGGTCACAGGGAGTATGTGATCACAGAGATTATGTAGGTCACTAATGCCACTCAGACAGAGGCTACTCAGGCCTGTAGGATTTGAGGATCTCAGAGATGACTGAGGCCTAAGAGACTTTGGAATTCATAGAGACTCTGAAGGTCATAGAGGTTATTCAAGCCATAGAGTTCATGCAGGCCACAGAGGATACCAGTTCCATGAAGAATACAGAAGTCATAGAGGTTTCAAATTTTATAGGTGGTACTCAAACCTTAGACACTTCTCAGTTTATAGAAGCTATTCAGGTCACATAGAGTAAGCAGGAAATAGAGGCTAGTCAGTATATAGATGATATTCAGACCATAGGGTTACCCATTTACTTGTGGATATGCAGGTCATACAGCCCACAGAGGTAATGAGGCTGCTCAGGCTATAGAGGCCCCAAAACCCATAGAGCTTTTTCAGGTCATAAAGACAATGAAGATCATAGGGACTAATGATGTTGTTTGGCATACTAAGGCCACAGTCATCACTCATATTGTTTACACCCCTGAGACTATAGTGTATAAGTGGATATTAAAGACTAGAGTGGCTATAGAGTTTATCTAGGCCATGGAAGGCATGGAGGCCATCATGAATACTCATGCCATAGACTTTAAACAGGTCATAAATTATATGAAGTTCTAGTGGTTAATAAGTCATAGAGGATAAATTGCTCATAGAAGTGACATTGGACATTGATGCTACTTAGGTCTTTTAGGCTACTCAATCTACAAAGTGTTTGCAGGTCATACAGCCTTTGCAAAACATAGAAGTTATGCAGTTCATTGTCCACACAGGTTAAAGTGTTATGCTATTCATGAAATCTACTTAGAACATAGAGGATACACACATCACAGAGAATACTCACCACAGAAGATATTCAGGTCATTTTGGCTCCTCAGGTCTTGCAAATTCTGTGCAGTTTATAGAGGCTATGCTGGTATTAAAGGGTATGTTGGTTGTGCAATCATTTCAGGACATACAGAAAACAAAAGATGGTATATGGATTACACAGGTTATGCAGTTTCTAGAAAGTACTCAGTTCACAGAGAGATTTTATGGAAACCATAGAAGATACTTAGGTCATAGAGACTATGCAGATTACAAAGGCTACACAGGGCATAGAATTTAGTCAAGGCATGGAGGACATGAGGATCTGAGAAGTTAGGCAGTTTATCAAGGCCCTACAAGACACAAAAATGATGGAGATCATGGGGCCTATAGAGGTCATACAGATTTTGATCTTTAGGTTACTTCTGCCATAAAGCCTATGCTTGTCATAGGGCCATTGCCATTCTTCAAAATTTGTAATCCACTTAGAGCCCATGTGCAATATAATCTGAAAATTGTCAGAAGTGAAATGATTGAATTATGATAGTTCTAATGTAAGGAGTGTATTCAATGCTTGAAAGAAATACGTCCTTTAGTTTACTCAGATCAAAGGTTACACATGTCATCAAGGCTGCACAATTCATAGAGGCTACTCAGGTCATAGGTGCTTCTCAGTCCATAGGAACTATTCAAGTCATTCAGGTTATATAGTTTATAGTTTACTAAGGACACAGAGTCTAACAGGTCATAGAGGGTAATAAAGTTACTGGACTTTTCAAGTCATTTATGAAACTTGGAACATAAAGGCTATATAGGTTATAGACACATTGCCAGTTACATAAGTCTTGCAGGCTATAGAGACTTTATACATCATAATGAATACCCAGACCATAGAACTTACACTGTTCATGGACACTATCAGTTCATAAAGGCTATTAGGGGCTAAGAGAATTCTCATGCAATAGGTCCAATAAGTAAAATAAAGAGAGGAGATACTAAGGTAATTTAGGCTCCTCATATCATAGAGCATATTCAAGCTCTGATAACTACACAGGAACTCATTGTATGAAAGTAATAATGAATACATAGTTATGGAAACTACACAAGTCATGTTTCTATGTAGGTCAACAAAATATTTCAATTTATAGAGGCCTTCTCAGATAATTTGGGATACTTAGGACATAAAGAATATGTAAGTCATAGAGATGTAACCAGTCAGAGAGGCTACTCAGGCCTTGATTCTATTAACTACATAGAGAGAATACAGATAATAGAAGCTATGTAAGTCACAGAGACTTAGAAGTTTGTAATGACAACTGAGATGTAGAGAAAAATAAGTCATTTAAACTTCAAATGTCATATGCTATGCAGTTAATAGAAGTCACACAAGAACTGGAAAGTATGTAGGACAAGAATGTTTCTCAGGTTGTAGGTACTCCTCAGACCATAAAGGCAATGTAGTTAAATAGGATACACAGGCCATAGAGATTGAGGACATCAATCAGGCAACTTAGAACATAGAGCTTATCCAGGACATATAGGCTATCAAGTTCATAGAGCATATTCAGTCCACAGAAACTATGCACATCAAGAAAGCTGCTCAAGTTACAAGGGGCTACAGAGAAATGGCATAGAGGGCATTTCAGCCATCGAAAATACTCAGGCCACCAAGGCTACACAGATCATAGAGGTTAAGCAGGTCAAAGAAATACCTAGATCCTTTTGATTACTAATGCCATAAAGACTACATAAATTATAGAGTGGATACAATTCATAGAGGCTACTCAGGACAGGAATAATATTCACACTCTGGAAGCAACAAAATTCAGAGGTGTGCATATCACAAAGTTCATTCATATCATAGAGGCTAATCCAGAATTGGGGAATTCTCACAGAATTTTGACAAGTCAGGACATAAATTCTCCATGGACCTAAACATCAAATATGCACAGGACCTATATGTAAGGAAATTTATAGAGACAACTTAGGCAATACTGGCAACACAGGATATAAAGGCTACAAAGGACAAAGAGGTTATGAAACACATTGAGATTATGTAGATAATATAGGTTATGTTAGCAGTGCAATCTACTGAGTACATAGTCTATTCAAGTCATAGAGAGTACATAGGAAGTAGAGGCTATGCATATCATGTAGGCTTTGAAATTCATAGATGATGCTCAGGCCACAGAAGCTAAGAACATCATGGAGTCTGTACATTTTGTATGCTAGCTAACTCACAGAAATTCTCAAGTAAAGGAGACAATTTAGGCCATAGAAATGACACAGGCCACAGAGAGTACTCTATTCATGAAGGGTACCAGGTTCTAGAAGCTACCTACATTATAGCAGCTATGCTGTTTGTATATGATGTTTAGGTTATAGAAGTCAATTAGGTTATAAAATTTACATGGGCCACTCAGGCTGCTTGGGTCACAGAAGCTGCAAAGAATATGGAGTTTAAGCATGTTATAATGGTATTGAAAGTACAGAAGTTAATTGGGTAATTTAGGCTACGTGGACATAGAGACTACACAGGACATAGAGACATGGGTCACAGATTATATGTAGGACACATGTGAATGCATAACATTCAGGCCATTGAGACTCTGTAGGCCATAGGTCCAAAATTGACCTTAGTGTCTAAGCAGGACATAGGGGATTCACAGATCATGGAGTGTAATATAAATAAGGAGGATGTTCAGGCAATAAGGTAATAAAGTTGTAGAAGATTTTCAGGTCATAGAAGAATGCACTTTATGGGGGCTTCTGAGACCATAGAAACTAGGAAGGCAATAGGAGCTGCTCTGGTCATTCAGGCTATCCAGGTCATAGAAGTTCCACAGGTCATATTGACCATGCAAGTCCTAAAGGTTACTTAGAATGTAATACTTACTCATGTCATAGACTGCAGGCCATAAAACTATTCTATTCACAGGTGCTATATAGAATATCAAAGTATCTAAAGTCTAGATACAATATAGGTCAAAGAGTTTACTCAGGACATAGAGATCACATAGGCCATAAAAGGCTATATAGGCAATACAGGCTATGGTGTTCAAAATGGCTACATTCCTTAATACTACTGATATTTTAGAAGGTCTTAAGGCAATTGAGGTTACTCATGGCATAGGTTCTAGGCAGATCATAGTAGCTACTGAGAGAGATGAGAGGCTACACATATTGTAGAGGCTACTGAAGTCAAAGAGACTATGGATATTTTAGAGAACACTTGGGTCATTGAATTTACAGAGGTGGGCAGAAGATAAACTACTCTGGTGATGGAAGCTAGTCAGGATATAGAGAATACTCAAGTCATAAATTTTAAAGGATCATACTAGTTAAAAGATGACAGGACAGATCACAGGAAATGTACTTCATAGGAGATACTCATGCCATGTAGTTTTTACTGGTCATAGAGTATAAGCAAGTCATAGATCTACTAAGATCTTTTTGGCTTCTCAGGTTATAAAGGTTACACAGTTCAAGCAGTCTCTGCAGTTTTTAGAGTCTAATGAGGTCATGTAAACTGTTCATCCCATAGAGACTACTCTAAATAGAGTAGAGTCTGAAGTCATACAGGATACTAAAGTCCTTTAGGCTATTGAGGCTATGTAGTTACACAGGTCATATAGGATTTCCAGGCAAAGAAATTAAGCACATCTCTGAGGCTACACAGGTAACAGAGGCTATGAAGGTCCAGAGATTTTACTGTTACACATGCTACACAGTACTATGAGTCTACATATGTCCTAGAGTTTCCTCAGGCTATAGAAGGTATTCAGGACATTGAGCTGACTGTGGTCATGTAGGCGAATTTGACCCTAAAAGCTGATCATAATCATAGAGGGAGCACAGGTCATATCAGCCATGCCTGTCACAGAGGTTATGGTAGTTCTAGTGATACTGAGTTCCACAAGGGTACTCAAGTCAGGGAAGTTGTGGCAGCTACCCTAGTAAGGTCATACAGGGTAGGAAAAAATCTGTACTTTTAAAATAGATGCTACACAAACTATAGAATTTGCTTATACTACAAAATCTTCAAAGGACATAGAGCCTGCACAGGTCCTAAAAATACCCTGGTTAAAATCTGTCTCCAGTCTTAAGGGACTACAAGGGAATAGAATATTCATTACATAGAGTTTATACATACCTTAAACCATTTAGTAAATAGAGGCTATCAGGTCATAGAGGATATGCTGACCATAGAGGCTGTGCATATTTTGCTAGATACTCATGGAATAGAAACTTTGTAGTTCACAGAGGTTACGCAGGTCATAGAAATTACCTAAGTCATAGAAGGTAAACAGGCCATAGAAACAACCCATTAAAGACACAGTGATTATGCAGTTTGTTGAGTCAACACAGATCACAGAGGCGACCAGATCATAATGGTTCCTAGGGTTTCGATATTATAGAAGTTATTTACACTACTCAGGCCATGAAGATGATTTACACCATATTGTTTATGTGCAGCATAGGTCATGGAATTATGTAGACCATGGATACAGTGCAGGTGATAGAGACTACTCAAACCTTGAAGAATATACAGGTCACACAGTCAATGAAGTTCATAAAGACTACATGGGTCATAAATGTAGTGCAAGACATATTATCTAATCATGTCATAATTTCAGGGTTCTTCATGTAAAAGAGGCTACTTTGTTCATAGTAGAAGCACAGGTCAGAGAAACTATATTGGTCATAGAGACTACTGAGATTATAGGGCAATTAAAACAATATACTTCTCAGGAAAAAGAGGCTATGATGTTCAGAGTGTCTAATAAGTCCATAGATATTAGTGAGGTTTTTTAAGACACTCAGTCTGTAAAGGCTGTACAGGAAATCAAGTCTACTCAGGTCATTTGTCTACTCAGACCTCACAGGCTGGGGTCTTAGATATTGAAGAAGGCATAGAAATTACCTAGGCCAAAGTATTTACTAAGTTTATATAGGCTACTTATGTCATAAAGGCTGCATAAATTATAGAGGTGACATGGAAGCAAAGGTTAAGCATTTAATAGAATTTATGCAGATCATATAGATTTTTCAGGTCATTAGAGACTTCTAATGTCATTTTGGCTACTTAGGCCTTGAAGACTACAAAAGTCGCAATGCATATTATGGGCATTTAGAATTCTGAGGCTGCAAAGAAGTATGGACCTGAAAATGACAGTCTACTCAGACCCTGTAAATAAAAACAACATAGGATATTCTCATGTCATGAAAGATACATAGGTCATAGATGTTGTGCAGGTTATATGGGCTACAAAGGACCGAAAGGCTCTGCAGGTTATAGAGTCTACCCAGGTTATACAGGCTATGGTGTCCATAGAAGCTTCACAAATCATAGTCACTTCTAAGGACATTGAGGTTACTCAAGCCAATGGGGTACTAAGGTTAGAGTGGTAAACCATGTCTCAGACTACCCAGTAATTACGAGTCAACAAGATCATAGAGGCTACTGAAGTAATTTATGCTTCTTTTGTTATAAAGCCTATTCAGGTCAAAGGTCCTTGGTTATAGATGTTATAATTTTATAAGGTATTAAATAACAGAAGCTTTTCATTTCATTTAGAATACCGATGCCATAAAGATTTTGCATACCATAGAGATTGTACAGTTCATAGAGTCTCCTCAGGTCAAAGAGGTTACTAATGTCACTTAGTATATTTAGGACAGCTAACTTCAACATATCACAAAGGATACACTTATGCTAGATAATATTAAGCCCATAAATTCCTTATGGGTCCTGGTGTTATTTAGACCATGAAGTGTAGGCAGATCATAGGAGTTGATAAATTAATTTCAATTTCTCAGATTTTAGACACTATGCAGGATATAGAGTATCTGGCACATACATAGGATAGGCAGGTCATGCAGGTTATATAGATTAAATTTGTCTCTCAGGACATGAGGTTTACTCAGGTCACAGGGGCTATTTGTTTCTTAGAAGATAATCAGAACAAGAAGGCTACAAGGGGCTTACAGAAATATATCAGTTTTAAAGACTACTTACACCATAGAAGCCATGCTGGCCATGGAGGAATCCTGGGTCATAGAGACTATGCAGGACAATGCAGGACAATGAAGTTACATAGATAACAGGAAACAAAGTTTACAGAGGCTCCTGATGTCATAAAAGATATTCAATTTACAGAGGCTGCTGAGGCCATAAAAGCTATGCACAGCATATATGCAACTTAGCTCACAAGTAATATTCAGGTTATAAGTCCATGAAGAACAAAAAGGCTACTCAAGTCATAAAGGATATGCAGGTCAGGGGCTGTTAAGGTAATTTTGAATACTCATGGAACAGAGGATATTCATCCTTCAGTGCATATTTAAGACATTAGGCTCTAAGTTTATAGAGGTTACTCATTTTTTAGAAGCTATTCATGTCATGGAAGCTATAAAGCCATAGAAGCTAGGCTGATCATAAAGTCTATTTATATCATAGAAGGTAACAAGAAACAGAGGATACTCTGACTGTACAGAATATACAGATAATAAAGGATATATATGTCACAGTGTATGACCAGCATAGAGGCTGCAAAGGCCATAGTGACTGTGCAGTTCATAATGACTACTCAAGGCATAAATGCTTCAAAGGTCGTAGAGTCTACTGAAATCAAAAAAGGATACTGAAGTCATTTAGGATACTCATGTCATAAAAGTCACGCAGTTCACAGAGTTAAAAGGACAAAGAGAGGGGTTTTCAAGATGGCAGACTAGAGGGTGGCTACATTTCATGTTAATCCAGGACTCAGGATTCAAAAGAGGAGATATTGAGAGACTTGGGACCAATTCAAAGGAGCCAGGTGAGTCTCTCCCATTGGGGAGGCATCCCGGATGTGGTGGTAGTCCCAGAACGCAAGGATCTTTGTGAAGTAGAGTTGCCTGGTGAGACACCCCTCCCCTGTTGGAGCAGTGAACACAGACAACTGGGAGCATTGTATAGGAGGCCACTCAACACAGCGCTTGGTTTCAGAGCAACCACTGGGGCTCCAGGTGGCTGCCCAGAGGAGGAACTACATGGCGAGCTGTTTGGATTCAGAGTGACTGCTCCTGAACACCGGGGGGCTGCCCGGAGGAGGAGGAGGAGCGCGGTGGGTCGCTTGGACTCGGAGTGACTGCACCAGAGCTACAGGTGGTTGCCAGAGGAGGAGCTACACGGTGAGCTGTTTGGACTCATAGAGACCGCTTCTGAACACCGAGGGGTTGTCCAGAGGAGGAGGAGGAGCACGGCAAGTTGCTTGGACTTGGAGTGACTGCATCAGAGCTCCGAGTGGCTGCTCAGAGGAGGAGAGTGGTGAGTTGTTTGGACTCAAAGCGATCGCTCCTGAACACCGTGGGGCTGCCCAGAGGAGGAGCACTGGTGGGTCACTTGGTCTTGGAGCAGCTGCACCAGAGCTACGGGCGGCTGCCCAGAGGAGACATGTGGTGGGTCGCTTGGACTCAGAGTGACTGCTCCTGAACACTAGGGGGGCTACCCAGAGGAGGAGGAGGAACGGGGCGGGTCACTTGGACTCGGAGTGACTGTCCAGGTCTACAGGTGGTTGGCAGGAGAAGGAGGTGCACAGAGAGTTTCTTGGACTACTAGTGACTGCACCAGACCACCAGGCAGCTGCACGGAGGAAGAGGCATGCGGCAGGTCACGGGGACTCGGAGAGACTGTACGGGGCTCCAGGTGACTGCTCAGAGGAGGGGCCACATAGCCAGGCGAGTAGGTGCAGATCAGGGTCCCAGGACCTAGGAGGCATCTTGGTGGAAGAGCCGCACAGAGAAAAGCTTAGGGGTAGAGCGAAGGTTCCAAGACTGCGGGCAGATTCTCTGAGAAGAGGCAGCCTAAGGAGACTCATCTATGAAGCGTGAGGCTCCCAGGCCCAGGAGGTAGGTCCAGGCCCCTGGGAATGTTGCAAAGGAAGGCAGCCCGGCCCAGGCAGTAGTTGTAGATTGAGGGGAACCTCTAGGAGGGGAACTGACCTGCGAGACCTCCCCACCGGGTGAGTATTCCCTGCCAGGTGAGGTTTTCCCACAAGAACAGTAAAACCAGAGACACAGGAACAAACAGGCCTTGCCTCAGCCCACAGTCTAGTTCCCCTTTGGATGACCATTGGTCAACAAGTGGAGGCATCTCTGCCCACTAGCAGGGAATATACACCACCTGAAGACCACCACCCCTAGAGAGGCAGCTTCCTTGTGAAGCACCACATTATCAACTTCCTAAAAGACTTCAGGCTACTGAAGGCTAAGAGGGGAAAAACCAGAAATCTTCAGGGACATTATAAATCAATAGAGGAAATCTGCAATATCTTAGCAGTCCACTGAAACCTGAACAATATAAGAAAACAATGTTCCAAACAAATATAAATGCTCCAAACAAATATAAATGTAACATCAATAAAATCCAATGACAGCATGGCAGAAGAAATGACAGAAAGGGAGTTCAGAATGTACATAATTAAAATGATCAGGGAAGCAAACGATGAGATGAAAGAGCAAATGCAGGCATTGAATGATGAGATGAAAGAGCAAATGCAGGCATTGAATGATCACACCAATTGACAGTTAAAAGAGCAAATACAGGAAGCAAAAGATCATTTCAATAAAGAGTTAGAGATATTGAAAAAAAAAACAGAAATCCTTGAAATGAAGGAAACAATAAACCGAATTAAGAACTCCATAGAAAGCATAACCAATAGGATAGAACACCTAGAAGACAGAACCTCAGATATTGAAGACAAAATATTTAACCTTGAAAACAAAGTTGACAAAACAGAGAAGATGGTAAGAAATCATGAACAGAATCTACAAGAACTATGGGATAACATAAAAAGGCCAAATTTAAGATTATTGGGATTGAGGAAGGCTTAGAGAAACAAACCAAAGGAATGAACAATCTATTCAATAAAATAATATCAGAAAATTTCCCAAATCTGAAGAATAAAATGGAAAATCAAGTTCAAGAGGCTTGTAGGATTCCAAATACACAAAATTACAACAGACCCACACCAAAGCACATTATAATGAAAATACATAACATACAAAATAAAGACAGAATTTTAAAGGCTGCGAGAGAAAAGAATTAAATTACATTCAGGAGGAAACCAATACAGATATCAGCAGATTTTTCAATCCAGACCCTAACAGCTAGAAGGGCCTGGAAAAACATTTTTCAAGCCCTGAAAAAAAATGGATGCCAACCAAGAAACTTACACACAGCAAAACTTACCTTCAAATTTGATGATGAAATAAAATCCTTCATGATAAACAAAAGCTAAAAGAATTTACAAAAAGAAAAGCCAGCATTACAGAATATTCTCAGCAAAATATTCCATGAGGAAGAGATGATAAACAAAGAAGCAAATCAGCAAAGGGAGGAATTATCCTAAAGGAATTGTCAAATAAAGGAGGAACCAAGTCGTGTCAAATAAATAAATAAATAAATAAAATTTTAAAAAATGAACCAAATGACCAGGAATACAAATCATATCTCAATAATAACCCTGAATGTTAATGGCCTGAATTCATCAATCAAAAGACATAGACTGGAAGATTGGATTAAAAAGAAAGATCCAACAATATGTTGCCTGCAAGAGACTCACCTCATAGAAAAAGATACCCATAGACTAAAGATGAAAGGATGGGGAAAAACATACCATGCACATGGACTCAGCATAAAAGCTGGAGTATCCATCCTCATTTCAGATAATGTGGACTTCAAGCCAAAGTTAGTCAGAAGGGATAAAGAAGGACATTTCATACTGCTTAAGGGAAGCATAAATCAGCAAGATATAAAATCATAAACATCTATGCCCCAAACAGTGGTTCATCCATGTATGTCAAACAAATCCTTCCCAATTTCAGAAAGCAAATAGACCCCAACACAATAATACTAGGTGATTTTAACACACCTCTCTCACCACTGGACAGATCTTCCAAACAAAAATTAAACAAAGAAACCATAGATCTCAATAGCACAATCAATAATTTAGACTTAACAGACATTAATAGAATAAACCATCCAACCAAGAGCGAATACACTTTCTTCTCAGCAGCACATGGATCCTTCTCTAAAATAGACCATATATTATGCCACAAAGCTAATGTTAGCAAATACAAGAAGATAGAGAAACTACCTTGTATTCTATCAGAACATAATGGATTAAGTTAGAAATAAATGAAAGAGTAAAAAACAGAAACTACTCCAACACCTGGAGATTAAACAATATGCTATTATATGATGAATGGATAACAGAAGATATTAGGAAGGAAATTAAAAAGTTCTTAGAGGTAAATGAGAACAAAGAAACATCATATCAAAATCTCTGGGACACTATGAAAGCAGTACTTAGAGGAAAATTTATTTCATGGAGTGCATTTAATAAAAGAAGTAAAACTCAACAAATAAATGACCTAACACTACAGCTCAAAGTCCTAGAAAAAGAAGAACAGACCAGCACCAAAAGTAGTAGAAGACAGGAAATAGTTAAACTCAGAGCTGAAATCTATGAAATTGAAACAAAAGAAACAATACAAAAAATTGACAAAATAAATAGTTGGTTCTTTGAAAAAATAAACAAAATTGATAAACCTTTAGCAACATTAACAAAGAGAAGATGAGAGAAAACCCAAGTCACCAAAATTCAGAATGCACAAGGAAATATCACAACAGACACGATTGAAATACAAAACATAATTAGAAACTATTTTGAAATCTATACTCCAACAAAATAGAAAATTTTGAAGATATCAACAGGTTTCTAGAGACATATGAATTGCCTAAACTGAACGAGGAGGACATACACAATTTAAATAGACCAATTTCAAGTAATGAAATAGAAGAAGTCATCAAAAGCCTACCAACAAAGAAAAGTCTGGGACCAGATGGGTTCCCAGTCGAGTTCTACAAAACCTTTAAAGAAGAGCTCATTCCAATATTTCTCAAAGTATTCCATAAAATAGAAGAGGAGGGAAGCCTCCCAAACTCATTCTATGAAGCCAAATCACCCTGATACCTAAACTAGACAGAGACACATTGAGGCAAAGAAAATTTCAGACCAATATCCTTAATGAACTTCGACGCAAAAAGTCTCAACAAAATTTTAGCAAATCACAAACAAAAACATCAAAAAGATAGTGCACCATGATCAAGTGGGTTTCATTGCATGGATGCAAGGTTGGTTCAACACCCGGAAATCAATAAATGTAATTCACCAAATCAATAGAATTAAAGGGAAGAATCACATGATTATTTCAATAGATGCAGAAAAAGCATTTGATAAAATCAGCACCCCTTCATGCTCAAAACACTAGAAAAAATAGAGATAGTGGGAACATTCCTTAACATTGAAAAGACCATCTACGCTAAGCCCATGGCTAATATCATTCTAAATGGTGAAAAACTGAAAGCATTCCCCCTAAAAACTGGAACAAGGCAGGGATGCCCTCTTTCACCACTTCTATTCAATATCGTCCTTGAAACTCTAGCCAGAACAATTAGACAGACTAAAGAAATTAAAGGGATATGAATAGGAAAAGAAGAACTCAAAATATCCCTATTTGCTGATGATATGATTATATACTTAGAGGAACCAGGAAATTTCTTTAAAAAAACTTTTAGAACTCATAAGTGAATTCAGTAAAGTAGCAGAATATAAGATCAATACACATAAATCTAATGCATTTTTATACATAAGTGATGAATCTTTGGAAAGAATAATTAGGAAAACTATCCCATTCACAATAACCTTGAAAAAAATAAAATACTTGGGAATCAATCTCACAAAAGAGGTGAAAGACCTCTACAATGAGAACTACAGAAAACTAAAGAAAGAAATTAAAGAAAACTTTAGAAGATGGAAAGATCTCCCATGTTCTTGCATAGGCAGAATTAATATTGTCAAAATGGCCATACTACCAAAAGTGCTATACAGATTCAATGCAAATCCAGTTAAAATCCCAATGATGTACCTTACAGAAATAGAGCAAGCAATTATGAAATTCATCTGGAAGAATAAGAAACCCAGAATAGCTAAAGCAATCCTTGGCAGAAAGAGTGAAGCAGGGGTTATCGCAATACCAGATCTTCAACTCTACTACAAAGCAATACTAACAAAAATGGCATGGTATTGGTACCAAAATAGAAAGGTAGATCAATGGTACAGAATAGAGGACACGGACACAAACTCAAATAAATACAATTTTCTAATACTAGACAAAGGGCCAAAAATATGCAATGGAGAAAAGATAGCCTCTTCAACAAATGGTGCTGGGAGAATTGGAAATCCATATGCAACAGAATGAAACTAAACCCATATCTCTCACCATGCATGAAACTAAACTCAAAATGGATTAAGGACCTTGGAATCAGACCAGAGACCCTGCAGATTATAGAAGAAAAAGTAGGTCCAGATCTTCAACATGTCGGCTTAGGACCAGACTTCCTCAACAGGACTCCCATAGCACAAGAAATAAAAGCAAGAATCAATAACTGGGATAGATTCAAACTAAAAAGCTTCTCTCAGCAAAGGAAACTATCAGCAATGTGAAGAAAGAGCCTACAGAGTGGGAGAAAATCTTTGCCAATCATACTTCAGATAGAGCACTAATCTCCAGAATCTATAAAGAACTCAAAAAACTCTACACCAAGAATGCAAATAACCCAATCAACAAATGGGCTAAGGAAATGAACAGACACTCCACAGAAGAAGATCTACAAGCAATCAACAAACATATGGAAAAATGTTCAACATCTCTAGTAATAAGAGAAATGCAAATCAAAACCACCCTAAGATTCCATCTCACCCCAATTAGAATGGCGATTATCAAGAATACAAGCAAAAACAGGTGTTGGTGAGGATGTGGGGAGAAAGGTACACTCATACATTGCTGGTGGGGCTGCAAATTAGTGCAGCCACTCTGGAAAGCAGTGTGGAGATTCCTCAGAAAACTTGGAATGGAACCACCATTTGACCCAGCTATCCCACTCCTTGCCCTATACCCAAAGGACTTAAAATCAGCATACTAGAGAGCTACAGCTACATCAATGTTCATAGCTGTTCAATTCACAATAGGCAGATTGTGGAACCAACCTAGATGTCCTTCAATTGATGAATGGATAAAGAAACTGTGGTATATATATACGATGGAATATTACTCAGCCATAAAGAATGATAAAATTATGGCATTTGCAGGCAAATGGATGAAATTGGAGAATATCATGCTAAGTGAGATAAGCCAATCTCAAAAAAACCAAAGGATGAATGATATCGCTAATAAGTGGATGATGACACATAATGGGGGGTGGGAGGGTTTAGTGTTAGGGTTAGAGTTAGGGTTAGGGAGTGGGGCAAGAATGGAGGAAGGAAGGACTGTATAGAGGGAAAAGATGGGTGGGAGGGGTGGGGGGAAGGAAAAAATAACAGAATGAATCAAACAACATTACCCTACATAATTTTATGATTACACAAATGGTATGCCTTTATGCCATGTAGAAACAGAGAAACAACACATATCCCATCCCATTTGTTTAAAATTTAAAAAAAAAATTTAAAAAGTAAAATAAAAAAAATAAATAAAGTATAGTTCCAGGTAAAAAGTGCAAAAGGAAATAATGGAATTAGAAAACTTCCATATGGTGACTCTAATCAAATTAAGCAATTATTATCCATTGGGTTAGTAGAGCCACCAGGGAAAAGAATGATGGGGAAATTCACAACAGATCAATCAATAAAAGTCTCAACTCTCAAAAGAAAAAAAAAAAAGACAAGGAGCTCTTCCATCCATATAAGTTGTGCATGTGATAGAAGCTATTCATGATAGGGGACTCAAATTCATACAGTTTACTCTGGTAATAGAGACTGCTCAGGTCATACTGGTTATACATGTCATAGAGGCTACTAATGTCATTTAGGATACTAAATGTCTTAGAACACAAAGACAGCACAGAAAATATCCAATATATACTTACAATAGAGAATTTTCAGGTCATAGACACTACATAGGCCACAAATGCCACTTGGGCCATAAAGCCTAGGAGGATCATAATTTCTATTCTGACATAGAGTCTGTGCATATCGCAGTGGATATTTTAGGGTTCAGATGCTGCAGAGATAATAGAGGCTATAAAGTCATACCAGGTAAGCAGTCAATAGAATCCATTCAGGACCTAGCAAACAGGGAGGCCATAGGGGTGCTTCACTCCAAGAGAATATGCAGGTCATAGAGTCTATTCATACCAGAAATTCTGCTCAAGACATATTTATTGAGGTCATCCAGTCTCTGTAGATCACAGAGGCCATGAAATTTGTAGAGACTATATAGGTCAGAGAGGCAACTGAGATAGAAGCCATGTAGTTATTAGTGGTAATTCAGGTCATAGAGCTTATGCAGGTCTACAGAGTACAGAGATAATGTTTGCTCATAGATTTGAGACTCATAGGTGCAAAGGTAATTGTGACCAACTGAGATAATAGAGGCTAATAAGTTCACTTAGACTTTTCAGGAAAATAACCTGAGGCTATGCAGGTCATACAGACTGTAAATACCACAGAGGTTACATAGGTCATAGAGGCTATGTAAGTCATAGAGACTACACTGAGTATAGCAGCAACAAAGTTTATTTAGCTACTGTTTTTATTGTTTTTTCTACTTAGTTATACATGACAGAAAAATACATTTTGATTTATTTTTCACAAATGGAGTACTTTTCATTTTTCTGGTTGTGCATGATGTAGTTACTCTTTCTAGAAAGGCCACATAGGTCACTTAGGCTACTCAGGCTTTAAAGGCTATGAAAAATCAAGGGCTATGCCAGACATAGTTGAATGTAGAAGACTATGCATGTCAGAGATGTACTCAGAGGTTAGAGACTATGCAATCATAGAGGCTTTGCAAGACAAACTTATTCAGAACATACAGCCTACTGAGGCAGTAAAGTCTAAAGATGTGTCATAGAGACACCAGAGGTCATACAGTCTACACAGTTCATAGAGGCTTTTGATTCTACAGAATGTGTGCAACACAGAGACTAGTCAAGCCTTAGAAACTATGTAGATCTTAGAGGTTACTCAGAGTATAGAATGTATGAAGGTAATAGAACTGAAAAATAGAGTTAAGGCTATTAATACAGTGAGGTCATAGTGGATACTGTATAGATAAAGTCTATTGTTATCATTTAGACTTTTCAGGCCATAAAGGCTATATAATTGTTATAGTCCATGCAGGCCATTGAGTTGTATATGTTGTGGTGGTTACACTGTTCATAGGAACTGCTCAACTTATTGAGGGGACTTGGATCAAAGAAATGCTGGCATTATGGGTTACTCAAGTCATACATACTATCCAGACTATATGAAATACTGAAGCCATGGAGGCTTTGTTCATTATAAAAGTGACACAGGTCATAGAGGCTAAGGCCACTGAGGCTAGAGGATCAACTAGGGAGCAGATTTCTTTACCCTGGTCTGGACAGGCATGTGGATGGTTATGGAGAGCAGATGTCTCTCCTGCCTGAGGCCATTTTATTTTCACACTGCCCCAGCTCTGGAGGATGGGACTGGGGTCCCAGCTCATCCTGACTACCACATGTGTGGCCACAAGGTGTGATCAGATGATAAACAATTCTGGAGTTCAGCTGGATTCCACAGACTGTGAGGGTACCTGAGTCATGGACTCAGGATCAAGGACTCAGGACCTTAGGGGATGCCACTCTGCCTGATCCCGTCCACCTCAGGAGCCCAGAGGAAACAGGTAGCTTGCCTGCTTCTGATCATGGTGACTGTCAGTGAATTCTCCCAGGCTCTCCAGGGACCCCTGCCCCAGTTGGGGGCTCTGGGAATAAATTGCAGAACACTGCTCTTTTCTGTGTGACCTTGGGCAACTCTATATTTCTTGTTTCTGCCAAGACTTTCAAGGCTGACTGGGGTCTCAGCTGCCTTGTGCTTGGTGTCAGAGGGTTGGGAGAAAGTGCCCACCTGGACTGCTGAAGTGTCTTTTTTCTTTGTCTTCAGGGTCCTTTCTTGATGTCACAATGTCTAGCCAGGACTACTTGGACCTGTGTGCAGTCACCTCACAATGTACCCCATGGATTTAGACCCTACCCTAGGCCATGCAGCTGGCAGAGGTGGGTGGGCTGGTGCAACCCAGGTCCTCAACTCCTCCAATACAGGTGGCAGAGCTCATTCCCCTGACTGGTGAGTGGACATAGATAAATCCTGGAACACATGGCCTCCACAATGGAAGAGAAAACAGGGTTAGGGCAGCCTCAACTGGGGTGCTGAGAATAAGTGTCCCTTTAAGGTTTTCATTTTCAACCATCCCCATGTGGCCTGACCAGTTTCTGGTTCTGTCAATCAAATAAATATTCCAGTTGCAGAGTGTGGGAATTTGATCTTTCTTTTCAACTACCAGGATTCCCCATTGGAGTAAGCGTCCTATTTCATGGGAAAGTAAACTGAGGACTTGGGGGAATGTGACTAGTCAGGTCCCACCCAGGGTGAGTTCTGCCCTCCACTCAGTGGAGTGAATCCTCCAGTCTCTGAGAAGACAGACTTCCTCAGTGTTGTGTGCTTCACCACCTTCCTGGAACCCAACTGCAATACAAACACTGGTGAACTAAGCAACAATCAAGCCTGACACATGCTGATAGATTGGTGAATATTTTGGAAGCAGCTCAGGTGCAACCCACTTGATGAAGCCTTGACATTGATCAGTAACCAGTCTCAGTGGTGACAGGATGGGCAGAGCAGCTCCCAGAACCACCCCAACTCCTTGAGTCCTCCCAGTATACCAGGAGGAGGGCTGTCTCCATTGCCTTCCCTGACAGGGAGCTCCAACCACCTTGTTATGTTCATGTGCCAGTTCAAAAGGCCGGGGTCAGACAGAAGGAGCAGTATTTCTCCTGTAAAGAATCAGGACAGGAGAGGGTCTCAACACACTGACCAGTCCACAAGTTCTGCTTGTTTTCTGTGTTGTGACTAAACTTCACCCCAGGTCACCTACACATTACAGCAGGAAGCTTACAATTGTGCAAACAGAAAAAATGCCCCAAAGACATCCTGGTTCTGATCCTGGGGACCTGTAGTACATCATCTGGCCCCTCAAGGGAACTTTGCAGATGGAATGAAGCTAAGAATCTGAATGTGGGGAAGTGATCCAGGAGGCCCAGGGGACCTGATGTCACCCCAGGTTCTAAGTAGATGGAAGCAAGAGGCCAGGGGTCAGAGACAGACCAGATAGCTGCTATTCTTGCTCCAAAATGGTCCTTTACACACTTGTGTCTTCAGGCCTGTGAGGACAGGAAGCCCACACCAGCCAGACATTCCTGGGTCTCCCTCTCCCATCATCGCCTTGGTCCCAAAATTCCTCCCACCCAGAGTCACATCTCCAATTTCTGCTGCTGGATTTGCTCAGAGCAGCTCTGGTGTGGCAGGGCTCCTCCTGCTTTGGTCTCAGTGCCCCATCCCCTTCTACATTGCACATGCATTCCCTCGGACATGTTGGTACAGAACCTCCTGGTGGCCCACTCAGGGCACAGGGTCCACCACTTGTTCTGCGTGCTTGAAGTCCTGGTTCCTTGGTTATAATGAGGAGATGAAAATCCAGATCCATCAGGTCTGGTTCTAACCAGCTCTGCCACTTACTACCTGAGTAAACTTGGGTTGCTTATTGAACTTCCCTGGGCCTCAATGGCCTTGTGTGTAAATGGGGTGTCATGAAAGAACCTAATTCCTAGGGCTTGGGGGAGTAAGTCTGATGCACACAAACCCTCTTAAACTGTCTCTGTCCCCTGGTGCACCCTACACAGTGTCTACAGTTCCAGAACCACAACATGACCATTCCCCAATTTCTGAAGGTCTGCTGCTGACTCACAATCTCGGTATGAGTGTGAGGATCTTTCTCAACCCTCTGCTATCCATGCTGCATAGGCCATTTGCTCTGATGTGACCCTGGCACTTGGTTGGCAGCACTGTGATGACCACAGGCTCTGGGCTGGTCTCATGAGCCTCCAGAACTTGTACAGTCCTCTGCTGGGAGGGGTGCCTGCAACATGCTGCACCACAGCTAACCAATCTGTGTGTCCAGCCATATCCAGGGGTCCAAGGGGCAATCTTCACATGCAACCTTGGTCACTGAGTCACTCCCTATGCCAAGAAGGCATGGCGTTTCCAAAGCTCTAGGGCAGGACTCAAGGTCAGTAGCCTCCGGGACCTTCCCTTTACCTCTTGCTCCTGTCCATTCCTACACACCACTGCTGAATAAAGGTCCAGAGGACTTTGAACCTTGGAAATGCCAGAGGAGACTCAGCATACCCAAGATGCCCAGGGTATCTTGATAGTGGGGTTGTCCACATTGCTGGGGATGGGCCATCTCCCTGGGGATGAGGCATGAGGCTTCAGAAGCAGCCTAGACAACCACAGGTCCTGAAGTTCCCACTGTACTCCTACACCACAGACCCCCAGGATGGCAGAGCCCTCAGGCCTCACACAGACCCTGTGCACACACTCCACATACAGCCCCAACTGCAGGAAGAGGAGTACAGTCCAAAATCCAGAAACACAGACTGTGGTTCACTGAGGGGTCCCA
>NW_025920328.1:130259-172178 GCF_902686445.1 Sciurus carolinensis
GTGTTGTATCTCTTGTGGGATGTGAAAGGAGTTGTGTGCACATGGTATCTGCTGAGATGAGTTTTATGTGTTGTGTGATGTGTAAGCAGGTATGTATGCATGTGGTGTGTACTATGTGATTTGTGATGTGTAAGGGGGTGTGTGTGCACATAGTATGTGCTATGTGTTTTGTCCTTCAATTCGAGGTGACTGAGACTTGCAGTGCCAGGCCCTCGGGATCACCCAATGCTGTTGCCACCCTGCTCTATTGTGTTCAGGGATAGTTCTGACAATGATATTACCCCTGTGCCTGTGTGCACAGGACAGTGTGGGCAGACAAGGGAGTTCCGATCCTGACATATAAGTCAAGGTCCAAGTCTCCTCCACAGAATTTCAGTGTCCAGATGGCAGTAGACTGGTAGGGTCAGTGCCCAGGTGGTGCCTAAATTCCAGTCTGGAAACACCCTGCCCTCTCTGTGGCAGTTCCAAAAATGTCACCCACAACTCTACTCACACCAAGATCTGGGACCCCAGAAGCTTGTTCCTGTGGCACTGGAAAGGCACAGGGTTGAGGACCATGCTGTGCACTCAGTGACCAGGTTTGAATTCTGACATTGCAGCCTCCAAAGTCCATGTACAGGAGAGAAAGCTGGAGTAGGAAGCCAGGGTGTTCACAGCTGGCCAGTGACTCTGCAAGAGACCCTGAACAGAACAGGGGCTGCTCTCCAGACCCTCCCTCTCTATTTCCACCATGGAAGCCTCCCAACTGAGGTAGAGAATGGCCCTGTCTAGGTTCCAGAAGGGCAACCCAGGGGGCTGTCCAGCCTGGTGGCTTCACCCAGGGCACCCAGGGTGAAACCTATTCAAGTAAGTATTCCTCAAAAGGACAGGGCTAGAGGGTCCCTTCTTTGGGTTCCTAAGCCAGGGTGCTCTCTAATGAGAGAAATGTCTTCTTTCTTGATATTTATTATTGGTGTCCACTGGGCAGCCCCAGAACACCTACATCCTAGGATTGCCATGGAGTTTGAAGAAGAGACAGAGGTTGTGACACAACCACTGATATCCCAACAGCTGCCCACCTGCTGCATCCTCCTTTGCATTCTGTCCTACTGTCTCCATGTCCTGCTGTCTTCCTGTGGACTTTGCAGGGAGGGTTCCATGGCTGAGGGCCAGGATCATGACAGTGCCCAGAGGAGAGTCTAAGCCCCCTTTTAGGTAGTAGGGTGGGCTCTGACCCAGAGAGCAGGACTTCTGCCCAGGGACAGTTGAGGCATGGCAAGGACAGCAGGGGAGTCAGAATCTTGGCCAAGTCTCAGAGGCCTCTGTCCTGCCCATTAGATTAACCCCCCTGAGGATGTGGTGTCAGGCCTTGTCCCAGGATGAAGACCAAGCACCAGACTGATGGTGCTGGACCTTCCTTGCACACAGGATGCTGATTAGTCAGGGCCTGGTGGAACCTAGTGATTTTCTCAACATTGATATTCCTCAGGCAGCAACAGGAGTGAAGCCCAGCAGGACTGCTTCCAGGACAGAGTGCCCACAGGCCACCTGTTAAAGGCCAGTCACCAGATTATGCTCCTTTGAAGATGCATTAAGAAGAAGGTGGGGTCTGGTGCAGGTCGAGGGCCATGAGGTGTGTCCTTGAAGAGGACTGTGGGACATAAGTTTTTCCTGCTTCCCTCTCACATCCCAGACATGAGATGGGGAGTTTGCCCTGCCATAAAATCCTCCATGATATGCTGCCTCACCCCATGCCACAAGCAGCCCTGGACTGAGGTCTTTAAAACTCAGAGCCAAAGCAAATCCTTCCACTTGCAGGCCTCTGACATTTTGTTACAAACTGGGAAGTTTTCCACAGCAGCCTCCCTGTGCCCAGTGCTTGCTGTCAAAACCACAGAATCAGTTGTCAGTAAAGGACCTGGGAGACTCTTTAAGGTGGGTCATGCTCAATATGTCCAACAGGAGAGAGGAGGAGCCTATCTGACATAATCATCATGAGCAGTTCACACAGTAGCACAGTGCAGAATAGGCCCTTGGCTCAGTTGCACATCACCAAGCCCACTTCATTTCAGAGCAGTAACCCATCCTGATTCTACACATGTAAGTTTCCAGAATGGAGAAGGCATGGGCTGATGCTATATCCTAAAAAGGGTTTACTGAGCAAGTTCAGCAGGAGGACTTCAGGAGAATGTTCCAAGATATATCCTGGTGAAGGTTCAGGATGCCCTTACTTGAGGGTTTTTCTGTGTTTCCCATTCTTGTTACTCTTTCTTGTCAGTGGTGAGAAGAAGGAATCATGGCAATACCAGAGAATTCAGAGAAATGTCCAGACATGAGGGAAGTGGGGCTCAAGTCTCTGAGGGGTTGGAAGCTTGCACAGAGACCTGGGAGTTGGGGTTTCTCTGGTGGGAGGCAGAAGCCGCCTGGAGAGGAGCCTGTAAAGAGAGAGGGAGGGAGAGGTGGTGAGGAAGGAGGAACTGAGTCAGGGGTGGGAAGAGAAGTGCCTCCACAGGTAGTCCTCTGTGTTTGGAAACAAAACCCTTGTTCATGGCTTAAGTCATCCACACTCCCTGCAGGACACCTGCTTCTCCATGCTGCCTAGCTTCTAGATGTTGTGTCACCTGCAGTTCCCAGGTGACACAGCAAAGACTTCAAGCACACAGAAGTGGGTGATTGTCTAGGATGGGACCCTCAGTGAACCACAGTCTGTGTTTCTGGATTTTGGACTGTCCTCCTCCTCCTGCAGTTGGGGCTGTATGTGGAGTGTGCGCACAGGGTCTGTGTGAGGCCTGAGGGCTCTGCCATCCTGGGGGTCTGTGGTGTAGGAGTACAGTGGGAACTTCAGCATCTGTGGTTGTCTAGGCTGCTTCTGAAGCCTCATGCCTCATCCCCAGGGAGATGGCCCATCCCCAGCAATGTGGACAACCCCACTATCAAGGTACCCTGGGTATCTTGGGTATGCTGAGTCTCCTCTGGCATTTCCAGGGTTCAAAGTCCTCTGGGCCTGTATTCAGCAGTGGTGTGTAGGAATGGACAGGAGCCAGAGGTAAAGGGAAGGTCCCGGAAGCTACTGACCTTGAGTCCTGCCCTAGAGCTTTGGAAACGCCATGCCTTCTTGGCATAGGAAGTGACTCAGTGACCAAGGTTGCATGTGAAGATTGCCCCTTGGACCCCCGGATATGGCTGGACACACAGATTGGTTAGCTGTGGTGCAGCATGTTGCAGGCACCCCTCCCAGCAGAGGACTGTACAAGTTCTGGAGGTTCATGAGACCAGCCCAGAGCCTGTAGTCATCACAGTGCTGCCAACCAAGTGCCAGGGTCACATCAGAGCAAATGGCCTATGCAGCATGGATAGCAGAGGGTTGAGAAAGATCCTCACACTCATACCAAGATTGTGAGTCAGCAGTAGACCTTCAGAAATCGGGGAATGGTCATGTTGTGCTTCTGGAACTGTAGACACTGTGTAGGGTGCACCAGGGGACAGAGACAGTTTAAGAGGGTTTGTGTGCATCAGACTTACTCCTCCAAGCCCTAGGAATTAGTTTCTTTCATGACACCCCATTTACACACAAGGCCATTGAGGTCCAGGGAAGTTCAATAAGCAACCCAAGTTTACTCAGGTAGTAAGTGGCAGAGCTGGTTAGAACCAGACCTGATGGATCTGGATTTTCATCTCCTCATTACAACCAAGGAACCAGGACTTCTAGCATGCAAAACAAGTGGTGGACCCTGTGCCCTGAGTGGGCCACCAGGAGGCTCTGCACCAACATGTCTGAGGGAATGCATGTGCAATGTAGAAGGGGATGGGGCATTGAGACCAAAGCAGGAGGAGCCCTGCCACACCAGAACTGCTCTGAGCAAATCAAGCAGCAGAAATTGGAGATGTGACTCTGGGTGGGAGGAATTTTGGGACCAAGGTGATGATGGGAGGGGGAGACCCAGGCATGTCTGGCTGGTGTGGGCTTCCTGTCCTCACAGGCCTGAAGACACAAATGTGTAAAGGACCATTTTGGAGCAAGAAGAGCAGCTATCTGGTCTGTCTCTGACCGCTGGCCTCTTGCTTCAATCTACTTAGAACCTGGGGTGACATCAGGTCCCCTGGGCCTCCTGGACCACTTCCCCACATTCAGATTCTTAGCTTCATTCCATCTGCAAAGTTACCTTGAGGGGCCAGATGACGTAGTACAGGTCCCCAGGATCAGAACCTGGATGTCTTTGGGGCATTTTTTCTGTTTGCACAATTGTAAGCTTCCTGCTGTAATGTGTAGGTGACCTGGGGTGAAGTTTAGTCACAACAAAGAAAACAAGCAGAACTTGTGGACTGGTCAGTGTGTTGAGACCCTCTCCTGTCCTGATTCTTTACAGGAATATACTGCTCCTTCTATCTGACCCCAGCCTTTTGAACTGGCACAT
This sequence comes from Sciurus carolinensis, assembly GCF_902686445.1. Classification (NCBI taxonomy): domain Eukaryota; kingdom Metazoa; phylum Chordata; class Mammalia; order Rodentia; family Sciuridae; genus Sciurus; species Sciurus carolinensis. The sequence goes on from NW_025920328.1 coordinate 134,654, forward strand.
GAACATAACAAGGTGATTGGAGCTCCCTGTCAGGGAAGGCAATGGAGACAGCCCTCCTCCTGGTATACTGGGAGGACTCAAGGAGTTGGTGTGGTTCTGGGAGCTGCTCTGCCCATGCTGTCACCACTGAGACTGGTTACTGATCAATGTCAAGGCTTCATCAAGTGGGTTGCACCTGAGCTGCTTCCAAAATATTCACCAATCTATCAGCATGTGTCAGGCTTGATTGTTGCTTAGTTCACCAGTGTTTGTATTGCAGTTGGGTTCCAGGAAGGTGGTGAAGCACACAACACTGAGGAAGTCTGTCTCCTCAGAGGCTGGAGGATTCACTCCATTGAGTGGAGGGCAGAACTCACCCTGGGTGGGACCTGACTAGTCACATTCCCCCAAGTCCTCAGTTTACTTTCCCATGAAATGGGACGCTTACTCCAATGGGGAATCCTGGTAGTTGAAAAGAAAGATCAAGTTCCCACACTCGGCAACTGGAATATTTATTTGGTTAACAGAACCAGAAACTGGTCAGGCCACACGGGGATGGTTGAAAATGAAAACCTTAAAGGGACACTTATTCTCAGCACCCCAATTGAGACTGCCCTAACCGTGTTTTCTCTTCCATTGTGGAGGCCATGTGTTCCAGGATTTATCTATGTCCACTCACCAGTCAGGGGAATGAGCTCTGCCACCTGTATTGGGAGAGTTGAGGACCTGGGTTGCACCAGCCCACCCACCTCTGCCAGCTGCATGGCCTATGGTAGGGTCTAAATCCATGGGGTACATTATGAGGTGACTGCACACAGGTCCAAGTAGTCCTGGGTAGACATTGTGACATCAAGGAAGGGCCCTGAAGACAAAGAAAAAAGACACTTCAGCAGTCCAGGTGGGCACTTTCTCCCAACCCTCTGACACCAAGCACAAGGCAGCTGAGACCCCAGTAAACCTTGAAAGTCTTGGCAGAAACATGAAATATAGAGTTGCCCAAGGTCACACAGAAAAGATCAGTGTTCTGTAATTTATTCCCAGAGCCCCCAACTGGGGCAGGGGTCCCTGGAGAGCCTGGGAGAATTCACTGACAGTCACCATGATCAGAAGCAGGCAAGCTACCTGTTTCCTCTGGGCTCCTGAGGTGGACGGGATCAGGCAGAGTGACATCCCCTAAAGTCCTGAGTCCTTGATCCTGAGTCCATGACTCAGGTACCCTCACAGTCTGTGGAATCCAGCTGAACTCTAGAATTTTTTATCATCTGATCACACCTTGTGGCCACACATGTGGTAGTCAGGATGAGCTGGGACCCCAGTTCCATCCTCCAGATCTGGGGCAGTGTGAAAATAAAATGGCCTCAGGCAGGAGAGACATCTACTCTCCATAACCATCCACATGCCTGTCCAGACCAGGGTAAAGAAATCTGCTCCCTAGTTGATCCTCTAGTCTCAGTGGCCTTAGCCTCTATGACCTGTGTCACTTTTATAATGAACAAAGCCTCCATGGCTTCAATATTTCATATAGTCTGGATAGTATGTATGACTTGAGTAACCCATAATGCCAGCATTTCTTTGATCCAAGTCCCCTCAATAAGTTGAGAAGTTCCTATGAACAGTGTTACCACCACAACATATACAACTCAATGGCCTGCATGGACTATAACAATTATATAGCCTTTATGGCCTGAAAAGTCTAAATGATAACAATAGACTTTATCTATACAGTATCCACTATGACCTCACTGTATTAATAGCCTTCACTCTATTTTTCAGTTCTATTACCTTCATACATTCTATACTCTGAGTAACCTCTAAGATCTACATAGTTTCTAAGGCTTGACTAGTCTCTGTGTTGCACACATTCTGTAGTATCAAAAGCCTCTATGAACTGTGTAGACTGTATGACCTCTGGTGTCTCTATGACACATCTTTAGACTTTACTGCCTCAGTAGGCTGTATGTTCTGAATAAGTTTGTCTTGAAAAGCCTCTATGATTGCATAGTCTCTAACCTCTGAGTACATCTCTGACATGCATAGTCTTCTATATTCAACTATATCTGGCGTAGCCCTTGATTTTTCATAGCCTTTAAAGTCTGAGTAGCCTAAGTGACCTATGTGACCTTTATAGAAAGAGTAACTACATCATGCACAACCAGAAAAATGAAAAGTACTCCACTTGTGAAAAATAAATAAAAATGTATTTTTCTGTCATGTATAACTAAGTAGAAAAAAACAATAAAAAACAGTAGCTAAATAAACTTTGTTGCTGCTATACTCAGTGTAGTCTCTATGACTTACTTAGTCTCTATGACCTATGTAACCTCTGTAGTATTTACAGTCTGTATGACCTGCATAGCCTCAGGTTATTTTCCTGAAAAGTCTAAGTGAACTTATTAGTCTCTATTATCTCAGTTGGTCACAATTACCTTTGCACCTATGAGTCTCAAATCTATGAGCAAACATTATCTCTGTACTCTGTAGACCTGCATAAGCTTTATGACCTGAATTATCACTAAAACTACATGACTTCTGTCTCAGTTGCCCCTCTGATATATATAGTCTCTACAAATTTCATGGCCTCTGTGATCTACAGAGCCTCGATGACCTCAAAAAGTATGTCTTGAGCAGAATTTCTGGTATAAATAAGACTCTATGACCTGCATATTCTCTTGGAGTGAAGCACCCCTATGACCTCCCTGTTTGCTAGGTCCTGAATGGATTCTATTGACTGCTTACCTGGTATGACTTTATAGCCTCTATTATCTCTGCAACATCTGAACCCTAAAATATCCACTGTGATGTGCACAGACTCTGTCAGAATAGAAATTATGATCCTCCTAGGCTTTATGGCCCAAGTGGCTTTTGTGGCCTATATAGTGTCTATGACCTGAAAATTCTGTATTGTAAGTATATATTGGATATTTTCTGTGCTGTCTTTGTGTTCTAAGACATTTAGTATCCTAAATGACATTAGTAGCCTCTATGACATGTATAACCAGTATGGCATGAGCAGTCTCTATTACCTGAGTAAACTGTATGAATTTGAGTCCTCTATCATGAATAGCTTTCTATCACTTGCATAACTTCTATGGGTGGAAGAGCTCTTTGTCCTTTTTTTTTTTTTTTCTTGAGAGTTGGGACTTTTATTGATTGATCTGTTGTGAATTTCCCCATCATTCTTTTCCCTGGTGGCTTTAGTAACCCAATTGATAATAATTGCTTAATTTGATTAGAGTCACCAAATGGAAGTTTTCTAATTCCATTATTTCCTTTTGCACTTTTTACCTGAAACTATACTTTACTTTTTTTTAATTTTTATTTATTTTTAACTTTTTTTAATTGTAAGCAAATGGGATGGGCTACATGTTGTTTCTCTGTACATGGCATAAAGGCATACCATTTGTGTAATCATAAATTTACATAGGGTAATATTTTTTGATTCATTCTGTTATTTTTTCCCATCCCCCACCCCTCCCACCCCTCTTTTCCCTCTGTAAAAACCTTCCTTCCACCATTCTTGCCCCCCTCCCTAACCCTCACTCTAACCCTAACACTAACCCCTCCCACCCCCATTATGTGTCATCATCCACTTATCAGCGATATCATTCATCCTTTGTTTTTTTGAGATTGGCTTATCTCACTTAGCATGATATTCTCCAATTTCATCCATTTGCCTGCAAATGCCATAATTTTATCATTCTTTATGGCTGAGTAATATTCCATTGTATATATACCACAGTTTCTTTATCCATTCATCAATTGAAGGAAATCTAGGTTGGTTCCACAATCTGCCTATTGTTAATTGAGAAGCTATGAACATTGATGTAGCTGTATCTCTTTAGTATGCTGATTTTAAGTCCTTTGGGTATAGGGCAAGGATTGGGATAGCTGGGTCAAATGGTGGTTCCATTCAAGTTTTCTGAGGAATCTTCACACTGCTTTCTAGAGTGGCTGCACTAATTTTCATCCCACCAGCAATGTGTGAGTGTTCCTTTCTCCCCACATCCTCGCCAACACCTGTTTTTGCTTATATTCTTGATAATCACCATTCTAATTGGGGTGAGATGGAATCTTAGGGTGGTTTTGATTTGCATTTCTCTTATTACTAGAGATGTTGAACATTTTTCCATATGTTTGTTGATTGCTTGTAGATCTTCTGTGGAGTGTCTGTTCATTTCCTTAGCCTATTTGTCGATTGGATTATTTGCATTCTTGGTGTAGAGTTTTTTGAGTTCTTTATAGATTCTGGAGATTAGTGCTCTAACTGAAGTATGATTGGCAAAGATTTTCTCCCACTCTGTAGGCTCTTTCTTCGCATTCCTGATAGTTTCCTTTGCTGAGAGAAAGCTTTTTAGTTTGAATCTATCACAGTTTTTTTTTTTCTTGCTTTTATTCCTTGTGCTATGGGAGTCCTGTTGAAGAAGTCTGGTCCTAAGCCGACATGTTGAAGATTTGTTCCTAAATTTTCTTCTATAATCTGCAGGGTCTCTGATCTGATTCCAAGGTCCTTAATCCATTTTGAGTTTAGTTTCATGCATGGTGAGAGATATGGGTTTAGTTTCATTCTGTTGCATATTGATTTCCAATTTTCCCAGCACCATTTGTTGAAGAGGCTATCTTTTCTCCATTGCATATTTTTGGCCCATTTGTCTATTATTAGAAAATTGTATTTATTTGAGTTTATGTCTGTGTCATCTATTCTGTACCATTGATCTACCTTCGTATTTTGGTACCAATACCATGCCATTTTTGGTAGTATTGCTTTGTAGTAGAGTTGAAGATCTGGTATTGCGATAACCCCTGCTTCACTCTTTCTGCCAAGGATTGCTTTAACTATTCTGGGTTTCTTATTCTTCCAGATGAATTTCATAATTGCTTGCTCTATTTCTGCAAGGTACGTCATTGGGATTTTAACTGGAATTGCATTGAATCTGTATAGCACTTTTGGTAGTATGGCCATTTTGACAATATTAATTCTGCCTATCCAAGAACATGGGAGATCTTTCAATTTTCTAAAGTTTTCTTTAACCTCTTTCTTTAGTGTTCTGTATTTCTCATTGTAGAGGTGTTTCACCTCTTTTGTGAGATTGATTCCCAAGTATTTTATTTCTTTGAGGCTATTGTGAATGGGGTAGTTTTCCTAATTATTCTTTCCAAAGATTCATCAATTATGTATAAAAATGCATTAGATTTATGTGTATTGATCTTAGATCCTTCTACTTTACTGAATTCACTTATGAGTTCTAAAAGTTTTTTAAAGCAATTTCCTGGTTCCTCTAAGTATATAATCATATCATCAGCAAATAGGGATATTTTGAGTTCTTCTTTTCCTATTCGTATCCCTTTAATTTCTTTAGTCTGTCTAATTGCTCTGGCTAGAGTTTCAAGGACGATATTGAAAAGAAGTGGTGAGAGAGGGCATCCCTGACTTGTTCCAGTTTTTAGGGGCAATGCTTTCAGTTTTTCACCATTTAGAATGATATTAGCCATGGGCTTAGCATAGATGGCCTTTACAATGTTAAGGAATGTTACCACTATCCCTATTTTTTCTAGTGTTTTGAGCATGAAAGTGTGCTGTATTTTATCAAATGCTTTTTCTGCATCTATTGAACTAATTATGTGATTCTTGACTTTAATTCTATTGATATGGTGAATTACATTTATTGATTTCCTGATGTTCAACCAACCTTGCATCCCTGGGATGAAACCCACTTGATCATGGTGCACTATCTTTTTAATACGTTTTTGTTTGCGATTTGCTAAAATTTTGTTGAGAATTTTTGCATCGATGTTCATTAAGGATATTGGTCTGAAATTTTCTTTCCTCGATGTGTCTCTGTCTGGTTTAGGTATCAGGGTGTTATTGGCTTCATAGAAAGAGTTTGGGAGGGTTCCCTCCTCTTCTATTTTATGGAATACTTTGAGAAGTATTGGAATGAGCTCTTCTTTAAAGGTTTTGTAGAACTCGGCTGAGAAGCCATCTGGTCCCGGACTTTTCTTTATTAGTAGGTTTTTGATGACTTCTTCTATTTCATTACTTGGAATTGGTCTATTTAAATTGTGTATGTCTTCCTCATTCAGTTTAGGCAATTCATATGTCTCTAGAAGCCTGTTGATTTCTTAAAATTTTCTATTTTGTTGGAGTATAAATTTTCAAAATAGCTTCTAATTATGTCTTGTATTTTAATCGTGTCTCTTGTGGTATTTCCTTGTTCATTCCGAATTTTATTGGTTTGGGTTTTCTCTCATCTTCTCTTTGTTAGTGTTGCTAAAGGTTTATCAATTTTGTTTATTTTTTTGAAAAAACCAACTCTTTATTTTGTCAATTTTTTGTATTGTTTTTTTTTTGTTTCAATTTCATCAATTTCAGTTCTGAGTTTAACTATTTCCTGTCTTCTACTACTTTTGGTGCTGGTCTGTTCTTCTTTTTCTAGGGCTTTGAGCTGTAGTGTTAGGTCATTTATTTTTTGAGTTTTACTTCTTTTATTAAATGCACTCCATAAAATAAATTTTCCTCTAAGTACTGCTTTCATATTGTCCCAGAGATTTTGATATGAAGTTTCTTTGTTCTCATTTACCTCTAAGAATTTTTTAATTTCCTTCCTAATATCTTCTGTTATCCATTCATCATATAGTAGCATATTGTTTAATCTCCAGGTGTTGGAGTAATTCCTGTTTTTTACTCTTTCTTTTATTTCTAACTTTAATCCATTATGTTCTGATAGAATACAAGGTAGTGTCTCTATCTTCTTGTATTTGCTAACATTAGCTTTGTGGCATAATATATGGTCTATTTTGGAGAAGGATCCATGTGCTGCTGAGAAGAAAGTGTATTCACTATTGGTTGGATGGTATATTCTATAAATGTCTGTTAAGTCTAAATTATTGATTGTGTTATTGAGTTCTATGTTTTCTTTGTTCAATTTTTGTTTGGAAGATCTGTCCAGTGGTGAGAGAGGCATGTTAAAATCACCTAGTATTATTGTGTTATGGTTTATTTGGTTTCTGAAATTGAGAAGGATTTGTTTGACATACATGGATGAACCACTGTTTGGAGCATAGATGTTTATGATTGTTATATCTTGCTGATTTATGCTTCCCTTAAGCAGTATGAAGTGTCCTTCTTTATCCCTTCAGACTAACTTTGGCTTGAAGTCCACATTATCTGAAATGAGGATGGATACTCCAGGTTTTTTCTGAGTCCTTGTGCATGGTATGTTTTTCCCCATCCTTTCACCTTTAGTCTATGGGTATCTTTTTCTATGAGGTGAGTCTCTTGCAGGCAACATATTGTTGGATCTTTCTTTTTTATCCAATCTGCCAGTCTATGTCTTTTGATTGATGAATTCAGGCCATTAACATTTAGGGTCATTATTGAGATATGATTTGTAATCCCGGTCATCTGGTTCATTTTTTAAATTTTATTTATTTATTTATTTTTTTGACCCGACTTGGTTCCTCCTTTATTTGACAATTCCTTTAGGATAATTCCTCCCTTTGCTGTTTTGCTTCTTTGTTTTTTATCTCTTACTCATGGAATATTTTGCTGAGAATGTTCTGTAATGCTGGCTTTCTTTTTGTAAATTCTTTTAGCTTTTGTTTATCATGGACGTATTTTATTTCATTGTCAAATTTGAAGATAAGTTTTGCTGGGTGTAAGATTCTTGGTTGGCATCCATTTTGTTTTAGGGCTTGAAAAATGTTTTTCCAGGCCCTTCTAACTTTTAGGGTCTGGATTGAAAAATCTGCTGATATCTATATTGGTTTCCCCCTGAATGTAATTTGATTCTTTTCTCTTGCAGCCTTTAAAATTCTGTCCTTCCTCCATTCCTGCCCCCCTCCCTAAACCCAACTCCAACCCCAACACTAACCCTTCCCACCCCCCATTATGTGTCATCATCCACTTATTAGCGATATCATTCTTCCTTTGGTTTTTTGAGATTGGCTTATCTCACTTAGCATGATATTCTCCAGTTTCATCCATTTGCCTGCAAATGCCATAATTTTATCGTTCTTTATGGCTGAGTAATATTCCATTGTATATATATACCACATTTTCTTTATCCATTCATCAATTGAAGGACATCTAGGTTGGTTCCACAATCTGGCTATTGTGAACTGAGCAGCTATGAACATTGATGTGGCTGTATCTCTGTAATATGCTGATTTTAAGTCCTTTGGGTATAGGCCAAGGAGTGGGATAGCTGGGTCAAATGGTGTTTCCATTCCAAGTTTTCTAAGGAATCTCCACACTGCTTTCCAGAGTGGCTGCACTAATTTGCAGCCCCACCAGCAATGTAAGAGTGTACCTTTCTCCCCACATCCTCGCCAACACCTGTTGTTGGTTGTATTCTTGATAATTGCCATTCTGATTGGGGTGAGATGGAATCTTAGGGTGGTTTTGATTTGCATTTCTCTTATTACTAGAGATGTTGAACATTTTTTCATATGTTTGTTGATTGCTTGTATATCTTCTTCTGTGAAGTGTCTATTCATTTCCTTAGCCCATTTGTCGATTGGATTATTTACATTCTTGGTGTAGAGTTTTTTGAGTTCTTTATAGATTCTGGAGATTAGCGCTCTATCTGAAGTATGATTGGCAAAGATTTTCTCCCACTCTGTAGGCTCTTTCTTTGCATTGCTGATAGTTTCCTTTGCTGAGAGAAAGCTTTTTAGTTTGAATCTATCCCAGTTATTAATTCTTGCTTTTATTTCTTGTGCTATGGGAGTCCTGTTGAGGAAGTCTGGTCCTAAGCCGACATGTTGAAGCTCTGGACCTACTTTTTCTTCTATAAGATGCAAGGTCTCTGGTCTGATTCCGAGATCCTTAATCCATTTTGAGTTTAGTTTCGTGCATGGTGAGAGATATGGGTTTAGTTTCATTCTGTTGCATATGGATTTCCAATTCTCCCAGCACCATTTGTTGAAGACAGGGATGCCCTCTTTCACCACTTCTATTCAATATCGTCCTTGAAACTCTAGCCAGAGCAATTAGACAGACCAAAGAAATTAAAGGGATACGAATAGGAAAAGAAGAACTCAAACTATCCCTATTTGCTGATGATATGATGGTATACTTAGAGGAACCAGGAAATTCCACCAGAAAACTTTTAGATCTCATAAGTGAATTCAGTAAAGTAGCGGGATATAAGATCAATGCACATAAATCGAAGGCATTTTTATATATAAGCGATGAATCTTCAGAAAGAGAAATTAGGAAAACTACCCCATTCACAATAGCTTTGAAAAAAATAAAGTATTTGGGAATCAATCTCACAAAAGAGGTGAAAGACCTCTACAATGAGAACTACAGAACATTCTTTATTTTGTATGTTAGGTATTTTCATTATAATGTGCCTTGGTGTGGGTCTGTTGTAATTTTGTGTATTTGGAGTCCTACAAGCATATTGAACTTGATTTTCCATTTCATTCTTCAGATTTGGGAAATTTTCTAATATTATTTCATTGAAAAGTTGTTCATTCCTTTGGTTTGTCTCTCTAAGCCTTCCTCAATCCCAATAATTCTTAAATTTGGCCTTTTCATGATATCCCATAGTTCTTGGAGATTCTGTTCATGATTTTTTACCATCTTGCCTGTTTGTTCAACTTTGTTTTCAAGGTTAAATATTTTGTCTTCAATATTTGAGATTCTGTCTTCTAGGTGTTCTATCCTATTGGTTATGCTTTCCATGGAGTTCTTAATTTGGATTATTCTTTTCTTCATTTCAAAGATTTCTGTTTGTTTATTTTTTTCAATATTTCTTACTCTTTATTGAAATGATCTTTTGCTTCCTGTATTTACTCTTTTAATTGTCAATTGGTGTGATCATTTAATGCCTGCATTTGATCTTTCATCTCATCATTCAATGCCTTCATTTGCTCTTTTATTTCATCGTTTGCTTCTCTGATCATTTTAATTATGTACATTCTGAACTCCCTTTCTGTCATTTCTTCTGCTATGCTGTCATTGGATTTTATTGATGTAACTTTTATATTTGTTTGGAGCATTTCTTCCCTTCTTTTCTCATATTGTTCAGGTGTCAGTGGACTGCTAAGATTTTGCAGATTTCCTCTATTGAATTATAATGTCCCTGAAGATTTCTAGTTTATCCCCTCTTAGCCTTCAGTAGCCTGAAGTCTTTGAGGAAGTTCTTAATGCGGTGCTTCACAAGGAAGCTGCCTCTCTAGGGGTGGTGGTGGTGTTCAGGTGGGGTATATTCCCTGCTAGTGGGCAGAGGTGCCTCCACTTGTTGACCAATTGTCATCCAAAGGGAAACTAGGCTGAGGGCTGAGGCAAGGCCTGTTTTGGCCTGTGTCTCTGGTTTTACCATCCTTGTGGGAAATCCTCACCCGGCAGGGAAGACTCACCCCGTGGGGAGGCTCGCTGGTCAGTTCCCCTCCTAAAGGTTCCCCTCAATCTACAACTACCACCTGGGCTGGACTGTCTTCCTCTGCAAAGTTCCCAGGGGCCTGGACCTACCTCCTGGGCCTGGGAGCCTCACCCTTTGCAGATGAGTATCCTTAGGCTGCCTCTTCTCAGATAATCTGCCCGCAGTCCTGGAACGTTTGATCTGCCCCTAAGTGTTTTTCTGTGTTGCTCTTCCACCAAGAAGCCTCATGACATGAATAGCTTCTAAAAAATGAGTAACCTCTATGAACTTATAGCCTAATGTCTTAAATATGCACTGAAGGATGAATATCCTCTATTCCATGAGTATTCAAAATTACCTTAACAGTTCCCTGACCTGCATAGCCTTTATGACTTGAGTAGTCTTTTTGTTCTTCATGGACTTATAACCTAAATATTACCTGTGAGCTAAATCGCACATATGTTGTGCATAGCTTTTATGGCCTCAACAGTCTCTTTAAACTGTTTATCTTTTATGACATCAGGAGCCTCTGTAAACTTTGTTTCCTGTTATCTATGTAACTTCATTGTCCCGCGTTGTCCTGCATAGTCTCTATGACCCAGGAATCCTCCATGGCCAGCATGGCTTCTGTGGTGTAAGTAGTCTTTAACACTGATAAATTTCTGTAAGCCCCTTGTAGCCTTCATGTTCTGATTATCTTCTAAGAAATAAATAGCCCCTGTGATCTGTGTAAACTACATGTCCTGAGTGACAAACTAAATCTATATAGCCTGCATGACCTGCCTATCCTATGTATGTGCCAGAGACTCTATCCAGCATAGTATATCCTGTTTAGCCCTTTTGGCTTGAGTATCATAAATGAGCTTAGTACCTACTACACACTTTGTAGCCTAAATTCATTTGAAATCCCATATGACCTGTGTAGACTCTGTGTTCACTATATATCTTTGACCTTCTACATATTTATGTAGCCTCTTTGACCTCATTAGACTCTATGACAACACCATCTATGACCTGCATATATTTTTGACAATTGCATCCATTAGAACCTATGTATTATTTTTGTCTGTGTTGCCAATATGACCTGCCTAACATGGATGGAATATCATGTATTGCCTGCATATATTATATGAACAAGAATCTTGTATTAATGGAGTACCCAGGGTCAGTATTGTTAAACTCTATGTATGTTGTATCTTCTACTTTTCTAAAGCTAATTTTTACAATTGTTTATTTGTGCCTATATTTGTACATAATTGTATTTTTTACATACTCAAAAATACACACAATAAAACACTATGATTTGACCAATATGATTCTCCCATCTGCATTCCTTAAATTGCTCAACTAATTTTAATTTTCATGAGATTCACATAGATACATACCCTCTTTTCACTTTTACTCTCTAGCTTCCACATATGAGGAAAAAAAAAGGTCCTTGACCTTCTGAATGTAGCTTATTGTACATAATATAATGTTCTCAATTTCCATCCATTTACATACAAAAAATATAATTTTATTTTTCTTTATTGACATGAAATTTTGCTGCAAAAATACACCATATTTTCTTTTCCATTCATCCACTGATAGATACCTTGACTGGTTTTGTAGTTTGGTTAATGTGAACTGTGTTGTTACAAATTTGGGGCACACAGATACTGCTATATTCTGATGAATAATTCTGTACAATGTACATGAAGAGGGGTACACCTTGGCTATATGTCAGTTCTATTCCTAGTCTTAGAAATTCCCACACTGATTTCCATAGTGGTGTACTAATTTGCCATCCCACTAAAACTGTGAAAAGTGTTTCTTTTTTTTCACATATTCTTCAGCATTTATTTTTATTTGTATTCTGGATGATGTCCCTTCTGACTAGAATTAGATGAAATTTCCGTGTAGTTTTTTTCAGACCCTTATTAGTAATGATTTTGAGCATTTTAAATGTATTTCTTGGACATATTTATTCCTTTTGAGATGTGACTGCATAGGTCATTTGAACATTTATTAATTGGATTATTTGTGGGGTTTTCATGTTAAGTAATTTTAGTTATTGTTATATTCTGGATATTAATGTTTTTAAGAAGAGTAGCTAGCAATGATTTTCTCTCATTCTATTGCTTCTCCACATTCTAAATTTCTTCTTTTGCTGTTCAAACATTTTAACATTGATTCCATCATACTTATTAATATGTGACATTAATTCTCAGTCTTAGGAGTGCTACTGAGTACATTGCTACATGTGCCTATAGTTTGAAGTGTTGATCCCAAGTTTTCTTCTAAGATTTGCACAGTTTCTGGCCTCATTTCAAAGTTTCTATTCAATTTTGAATTGACTTTCTTCACGGAGTGACAGATAAGATTATTGTCTCATTAAAATAAATATGAATAACCATTTTTCCAAGCACAATTTATTAAAAAGACTGCTTCATCAAAGGTATGTTTTTGTCCCCTTTACACTCTCTTAACAATCATAATCTACACAGCTTCTGTGGTCTTGAACACAACTATAAGCTTCATAGCATATTACCTATGTATTTCCATGACATGTGTACCCTCTGTGGCTTTTGTAGCCTCTATGAAATGTGGTTATCTTTGCTCTGACAAACCTAAATGAACTTTATGCTGTATATGCCCTTAATAGTCCTTATTCCATCTGAAGCATCTATGGCCTGAGTATATTATATGTTTTGTGAAGGTTCTGTGACATGTGTAACCTTTATGACCTCAGTAACTTAAAGAATGTAGTAGCTCCTATCTACCATGAAATCTCTATGATAAGCATAGGTTGCTTAACTGGTGTAACATTGATAGCCTGAATAACTAGATCCTCTATTATCTGAATAGAATGAAAGTTCTCATCACCTCTTCAGTTTTACAATCCATTGCATATCCTATAATCTGAGTGTCATCTAAGACTTACATAATGTCAGTGGACTCCTTCATCTCTATCTCAGTTGTAGTTCCTGTGGTCTCTTTGGTGTGTGTATCATCCTGAAACAGTGCATCTTTATTGATCCATGGATTCTCAGTGACTGAGTGTTATCTGTGATGTAGTCAACCTCTGTGAGGTGCTTAGACTTAATGGCATGATAAGCCTAAATGAACTTAGCAGCCCTATTACCAGTGAAGCTTCTATGATCTGTGAATCTTATGTGATATATTGACTCTGGGTTCTTAGTGGGCTTTATACCCTGCATAGTGTCTACAATCTGAGAAATTGAAATTAATTTATCAACTCCTATGATCTGCCTACACTTCATGACCTAAATAGCACCAGGACCCATAATGAGTTTATGGGCTTAATATTCTCTAGCATAAGTGTTTCCTTTGTGATATGTCTAAGTTAGCTGTCCTAAATATACTAAGTGACATTAGAAACCTCTTTGACCTGTGGAGACTCTACAAACTGTACAATCTCTATGGTATGCAAAATCTTTATGGCATCGGTATTCTAAATGAAATGAAAAGCTTCTATTATTTAATACCTTATAAAATTATAACATCTATAACCAAGGACCTTTGACCTGAATAGGCTTTATAACAAAAGAAGCATAAATTACTTCAGTAGCCTCTATGATCTTGTTGACTCCTAATTACTGGGTAGTCTGAGACATGGTTTACCACTCTAACCTGAGTACCCCATTGACTTGAGTAACCTCAATGTCCTTAGAAGTGACTGTGATTTGTGAAATTTCTATGGACACCATAGCCTGTATAACCTGGGTGGACTCTATAACCTGCAGACCCTTTCTGTCCTTTGTAGCCCATATAACCTGCACAACATCTATGACCTATGTATCTTTCATGACATGAGAATATCCTATGTTGTTTTTATTTACAGGGTCTGAGTAGACTGTCATTTTCAGGTCCATACTCCTTTGCAGTCTCAAAATTCTAAATGCCCATAATATGCATTGTGACTTCTGTAGCCTTCAAGGCCCGAGTAGCCAAAATAACATTAGAAGTCTCTAATGACCTGAAAAATCTATATGATCTGCACAAATTCTATTAAATGCTTAACCTTTGCTTCCATGTCACCTCTATAATTTATGCAGCCTTTATGACATCAGTAGCCTATATAAACTTAGGCCTAGGTAATAATACTTATAATTATTTAATAATAATAACACTTATAATACTTTGGCCTAGGTAATTTCTATGCCTTCTTCAATATCTAAGACTCCAGTCTGTGAGGTCTGAGTAGACAAATGACCTGAGTAGACTTGATGTCCTGTACAGCCTTTACAGACTGAGTTTCTTAAAAACCCTCACTAATATCTATGGACTTAGTACACACTATGAACTTCATAACCTCTTTTTCCTGAATATTATATTGTTTTAATTGCCCTATAATCTCAGTAGTCTCTATGACCAATATAGTTTCTCTAACCTGTGCTTCTACTATGAACAAAGTGGCCTCTTTTTCATGAAGAGCCCTGAAATTATGACATGATTAGATAATATGTCTTGCACTACATCTATGACCCATGTAGCCTTTATAAACTGCATTGACTGTATGACCTGTATATTATTTGAGGTTTGAGTAGTCTCTATCACCTGCACTGTATACATGGTCTGCACAATTCCATGACCTATGCTGCACATAAACAATATGGTGTAAATCATCTTCATGGCCTGAGTAGTGTAAATAACTTCTATAATATCGAAACCCTAGGAACCATTATAATCTGGTAGCCTCTGTGTTCTGTGTTGACTCAACAAACTGCTTAGTCACTGTGTCTTCAATGGGTTGTTTCTATGGTCTGTTTACCTTCTATGACTTAGGTAAATTCTATGACCTGTGTAACCTCTGTGAACTACAAAGTTTCTATTTCTTGAGTATCTAGCAAAATATGCACAGTCTCTATGGTCAGCATATCCTCTATGACCAGATAGCCTCTCTTTACTAAATGGTTTAAGGTATGTGTAAACTCTATGGAATGAATATTCTATTCCCTTGTAGTCCCTTAAGACTGGAGATGGATTTTAACCAGGGTATTTTTAGGACCTGTGCAGGCTGTATGTCCTTTGAAGATTTTGTAGTATAAGCAAATTCTATAGTTTGTGTAGCATCTATTTTAAAAGTAGAGATTTTTTTCCTACCCTGTATGACCTTACTAGGGTAGCTGCCACAACTTCACTGACTCAAGTACCCTTGTGGAACTCAGTATCACTAGAACTACCATAACCTCTGTGACAAGCATAGCTGATATGACCTGTGCACCCTCTATGATTATGATCCACTTTTAGGGTCAAATTTGCCTACATGACCACAGTCAGCTCAATATCCTGCATACCTTCTATAGCCTGAGGAAACTCTAGGACTTATGTAGACTCATAGTACTGTGTAGCATCTGTAACAGTAAAACATCTGGACCTTCATAGCCTCTGTTACCTGTGTAGCCTCAGAGATGTGCTTAACTTCTTTGCCTGGAAATCCTATATGACCTGTGTAACTACATAGCCTCAATAGCCTAAAGGACTTTAGTATCCTGTATGACTTCAGACTCTACTCTTTTCAGAGTAGCCTCTATGGGATGAACATTTTACATGAACTCATTAGACTCTAAAAACTGCAGAGACTGCTTGGCCTGTGTAACCTTTATAGCCTGAGAAGCCTAAAAGATGTTACTAGATCTATGACTTGCTTATATTCTATGACTAGTAAAAACTACATGGCATGAGTATCTCCTATGAAGTACCTGTTCTGTGTTCTGTCCTGTCATCTTTTAACTAGTATGATCCTTTAAAATTTATGACTTGAGTATTCTCTATATCCTGACTAGCTTCCACCACCAGAGTAGTATATCTTCTGCACACCTCTGTAAATTCAATGACCCAAGTGTTCTCTAAAATATCCATAGTCTCTTTGACTTCAGTAGCCTCTACAATATGTGTAGCCTCTCATCTCAGTAGCTACTGTGATCTGCCTAGAACCTATGGCATGAGTAACCTCAATTGCCTTAATACCTTCTAAAATATGAGCAGTGTTAAGGAATGTATCCATTTTGAACACCATAGCCTGTATTGCCTATATAGCCTTTTATGGCCTATGTGGTCTCTATGGCTTGAGTAAACTCTTTGACCTATATTGTATCTAGACTTTAGATACTTTGATATTCTCTATAGCACCTGTGAACAGAATAGTTTTATGGCCTGCAGTCTATGACATGAGTAAGTGTTACATTCTAAGTAACCTTTAGGACTTGCATGGTCAATATGACCTGTGGAACTTCTATGACCTGGATAGCCTGAATGACCAGTGCAGCTCCTATTACCTTCCTAGTTCCTATGGTCTCAGAAGCCCCCATAAGGTGCATTTTTCTATGACCTGAATATTTTCTACAACCTTCTTACCTTATTACCTAAACATCTTCCTTATTTACATTACACTTCATGATCTGTGAATCCCCTATGTCCTGCATAGAAACTAAGGTCAGTTTTGGCCCTATGGCCTACAGAGCCTCAATGGCCTGAATGTTATGCATTCACATGTGTCCTACATATAATCTGTTACCCATGTATGTATGTCCTGTGTAGTTTCTATGTCCATGTAGCCTAAATTACCCAATTAACTTCTGTACTTTCAATACCATTATGATATGCTTAACCTCCATATTCTTCGTAGCCTCTGTGACCCAAGCAGCCTGAGTGGCCTGTGTAAATTTTTATAACCTAATTGACTTCTATAACCTAAACATCATATGCAAACAGCTTAGCTGCTATAATCTAGGTAACTTCTAGAACCTGGTACCCTTCATGACTAGAGTACTCTCTGTGGCCTGTGTCATTTCTATGTTCTAAATTGTCTCCTTTACTTGAGAATTTCTATGAGTTAGCTAGCATACAAAATGTACAGACTCCATGATGTTCTTAGCTTCTGTGGCCTGAGCATCATCTATGGATTTCAAAGCCTACATGGTATGCATCACCTCTACTTCCCATGTACTCTCTATGACTTGAATAGACTATGTACTCTGTAGATTGCACTGCTAATATAAACTATATTATCTACATAACCTCAATGTGTTTCATAACCTCTTTGTCCTTTGTAGCCTGTATATCCTGTGTTGCCAGTATTGCCTGAGTTTTCTCTATAAATTCCCTTACATATAATTCCTGTGCATATTTGATGTTTAGGTCCATGGAGAATTTATGTCCTGACTTGTCAAAATTCTGTGAAAATTCCCCAATTCTGGATTAGCCTCTATGATATGCATGGATTTTGTAATCTGCACACATCTGATTTTTGTTGCTTCCATAGTGTGAATATTATTGCTGTCCTGAGTAGCCTCTATGAACAGTATGCACTCTATAATCTATGTAGTCTTTATGGCATTAGTAATCAAAAGGATCTAAGTATTTCTTTGACCTGATTAACCTCTATGATCTGTGTAGCCTTGGTGGCCTGAGTATTTTTGATGGCTGAAATACCCTCTAGGGCATTTCTCTATAGCCCCTTGTAACTTGAAGAGCTTTCTTGATGTGCATAGTTTCTGTGGACTGAATATGCCCTATGAACTTGGTAGCTTATATATCCTGGATAAGCTCTATATTCTAAGTTGCCTGATTAATGTCCTCAATCTCTATGGCCTGTGTATCCTATTTGAACTACATTGCCTTTATGGTCTGAGGAGTACCTACAACCTGAGAAACATTCTTGTCCTACATACTTTCCAGTTCTTGAGTGACTTCTATTAACTGCATAGCATATGACATTTGAAGCTTAAATGACTTATTTTTCTCTACAACTCAGTTGTCATTACAAATTTCAAAGTCTCTGTGACTTACATAGCTTCTACTATCTGTATTCTCTCTATGTAGTTAATAGAATCAAGGCCTGAGTAGCCTCTCTGACTGGTTACATCTCTATGACTTACCTATTCTTTATGTCCTAAGTATACCAAATTATCTGAGAAGGCCTCTATAAATTGAAATATTTTGATGACCTACATAGAAACATGACTTGTATAGTTTCCATAACTAAGTATTCATTATTATTTTCATAGAATGAGGTTCTGTGTAGTTATCAGAGCTTGAATATGCTCTATGATATGAGGACCCTAAATTACCTTAGTATCTCCTCTCTTTATTTTACTTATTGGACCTATTGCATGAGAATCCTCTTAGCCCCTAATAGCCTTTATGAACTGATACTGTACATGAACAGTATAAGTTCTATGGTCTGGGTATCCATTATGATGTACAAAGCCTCTATAGCCTGCAAGACTTATGTAACTGGCAATGTACCTATAACCTATATAGCCTTTATGTTCCAAGTTTCATAAATAACTTGAAAAGTCCAGTAACTTTATTAGCCTCTATGACCTGTTAGACTCCATGTCCTTAGTAAACTATAAACAATATAACCTGAATGACTTGAAGAGCTCCTATGGACTGAGCAGCACCTATGACCTGAGTAGCCTCTATGAATTGTGCAGCCTTGATGCATGTGTAAACTTTGATCTGAGTAAACTAAAGACATGAGTATTTCTTTCAAGCATTGAATACACTCCTTACGTTAGAACTGTCATAATGCAATCATTTCACTTCTGACAATTCTCAGATTATATTGCACATGGGCTCTGAGTGGATTACAAATTTTAAAGAATGGCAATGGCCCTATGAGAAGCATAGTCTTTATGGCAGAAGTAACCTAAAGATTAAAATCTGTATGACCTCAATAGGCCCCATGATCTCCATCATTTTTGTGTCTTGTAGAGCCTTGATAAACTGCATAACTTCTCAGATCCTCATGTCCTCCATGCCTTGAGTAAATTCTATGTCCTGTGTAGCCTTTGTAATCTGCATTGTCTCTATGACCTAAATATCTTCTATGGTTTTCATAAACTCTCTCTGTGAACTGAGTACTTTCTAGAAACTGCATAGTCTGTGTAATACATATACCATCTTTTGTTTTCTGTATGTCCTGAAATGATTGCACAAACAACATACCCTTTAATACCAGCATATCCTCTATAAACTGCATAGAATTTGCAAGACATGAGGAGCCAAAATGTCCTGAATATCTTCTGTGGTGAGTATTCTCTGTGGTGTGTGTATCCTCTATGTTCTGAGTAGATTTCATGAATAGCATAACACTTTAACCTGTGTGGACACTGAACTGCATAACTTCTATGTTTTGCAAAGGCTGTATGACCTGCAAAATCTTTGTAGATTGAGTAGCCTAAAGGACCTGAGTAGCATCAATGTTCAACGTCCCTTCTGTGAGCAATTTATCTTCTATGACTTATTAACCACTAGAACTTCATATTCTTTATGACCTGTTTAAAGTCTATGGCATGAGTATCCATGATGGCCTCCATGCCTTCCATGGCCTAGATAAACTCTATAGCCACTCTAGTCTTTAATATTCACTTACACATTATGGTCTCAGGGGTGTGAACAATATGAGTGATGACTGTGGCCTTAGTATGCCAAGCAACATCATTAGTCCCTATGATCTTCATTGTCTTTATGACCTGAAAAAGCTCTATGGGTTTTGTGGCCTCTATAGCCTGAGCAGCCTCATTACCTATGTGGGCTGTATGACCTGCATATCCACAAGTAAATGAGCAACCCTATGGTCTGAATATCATCTATATACTGACTAGTCTCTATTTCCTGCTTACCCTCTGTGACCTGAATAGCTTCTATAAACTGAGAAGTATCTAAGTTTTGAGTACCACCTATAAAATTTGAAACCTCTATGACTTCAGTATTCTTCATGGATTGGGTATCCTCTGTGGCCTGCATGAAGTCTATGGCTTGAATAGCCTCTATGACCTTCAGAGCCTCTATGAACTCCAAAGTCTCTTAGGCCTCAGTCATCTCTGAGTTCCTCAAATCCTACAGGCCTAAGTAGCTTCTGTCTGAGTGGCATTAGTGACCTACATAATCTCTGTGATCACATACTCCCTGTGACCTACCTATCTTTTATAGTATTAGCCAACATTATAGTCTTTTTACTCTGTATGACTTGTGGGACCTTTGTTATCTGGTTGGTCTTGATGATATAAGTAGTGTCTACTATATGAATAAACAAAATGACCTTCATAGTCTCTGTGAACTATGTAGCCTTTATAACTTTTGTAGCTTCTGTGACCTGCATATCCCCTTTTTCCTGTGTAGCATCTATGAACCTAGTTGACTCTACTACATGCAATTACTCTAATACTTGTATAACCTCAATTAACTGAGTAACCTAAATGATCAGGGTGCTGCTATGACCTGAGTAGCTTATAAGGTCAGCAAAGTCTGTAAGGACTATGTAGCCTATAATACCTGCAAAAAAACTTTGGATTGAGCAGTTTATATCTTCTACACAGACTCTGTGTCCTGTGTAAAATTTGACATGAATAGCCCAAATGACAGTAGCCTATATGACCTCAGGACACAATATGACCTGCATAGATTCTAAGATTCTAAATCCTCCATGAGTGATGCAGCCTCTATATCCTGAGAATTTTCTATGGTCTGTGTATCATCTATTGTCTTAGTATCCTCTAAAATGTGTGATTGCTATTATCTGCATAACCATTGTCACCTGAAGTGCTTAATTTACTTAATCTCTATCATCATATTAGCCTAATGACCATAGTTGCCTCTATATCCTACATATCCTCTATTGCTTCAGAAGCTTATAAGAAATGGGAAGCCTCTACTGGATGAATATTTCCTTTGGCCTGTGTAAATATCATGGTATAGCAGTCTCTATGACTTGAGTAGCCTCTATAGTTTGCACAAACTCTATGGCCTGCATAACCTCTGTGGTCTTGACAGCCTCAATTAACTAAAGAGGACTTTTTGATCATTTTATCCTCTTGGACTTATGTGACCCAAATGGTCTGAGTAATGTAAATGGTGTTAGCAATCCATATAACCAAAGAGGTTTCTATGACCTGTGAAACCTCTATGACTGATATAGCCCTTTTCCTGAGTTGCCAAAATCATATGAAAAGTTCTATAAACTGGGGTTATATACTACCTGCAGGGTGTCTATGATCTATGTAATGTCTATGACCTTTGTATCACCTATGACCTGCATAGCCTTTATTGGGAGAATAGCCTCTATGGACTGCATTGCTTCCATTGTCTGAATAATCGGTTTGACATGCATATAGTCTATGATCTATACATGCTCTATGTTCTGAATAACCTTATGGCCTGAGGCAATTTTATGACCTGAATCTCCTATTAGCAGCATCAACTCTATGCCATATGTTGCCTTGTATCTCAAGTAGATTAATGACTTCAGTAGCATATATGGTCTGAGAAGCTTCTTTGGCCTGCATATCCTCTTTTTGCTGAGTGACTCTTGACCTGAGTAGCATCTTTGGGGTAGTTTCTTTTACTACTCTAGACCTGAATAGACAACATGATCTGTATAGCCTCTATGTACTGAGTAACTCTGATGACCTGCATAGCATCTGTGGCCTGCAAAATATCTGTTTCCTCTGTACTCTATGATCTGAGTGGCCCCTTTGAACTGAGTAACCCATATGACCAGCAAAACCTGTGATCTCTCCAAACTCCATGAAATCTGGTTTCACTCTGAGACCTGCATAGAAGATTTGACCTAACTAACAGCTCTGACCTGCATTGACTCTAAAACCTATATATCTCCTATGGCTTGAGTATCTTCTAAGATCTGAGTAAACCTAAACATGGCATAGACTATGTTGTCTGACTACTCCCTATTTTCTGTGTACCATTTATGCCTTAAGTATCCTCTACATACTGAATAGTCTCTGTGACCATGATAGCCTCTATGAGCTATGCAAAGTTATGGCCATTTATGACCTGCTTAAGCTTTGTAACCTGTGTAGACTTCAAGAACTGAGTAGACTTTATGACCTATATAGTCCTTATGACCTTACAAAGTTTTATTGCCTGTAAATCCTGCTTAGCCTGTAAATCTATACATATGTCATCCCATGAAACTTGTATTATCTGAGTGGCCTCTATAACATGTATAGGTAATATAACCTGCATAGCCTCTTTAATCCCAGGAACTTCTATGACTTCTTCACCCTCTGTGATTGAGTAGGTTGTATCACCTGAGTAGCCTCTAGGACATGTGTTGTCTCTGTACAAAACATTACCTCTGTCATCCACATGCTCTCTATGGCCTGAGTAGTTCAAATGAATTTAGATGCCCCTTTTACCTGCATAATCTCCATGACCTAATTAACATTTGACTCCTATGTTGTTTATATGACTTGAGATGATCCATTGAAATTCATAGACTCTATATTTTGTTAATGCTTTATGAACTGAGTAATCTCTATGAACTCAGTAACCTCAATAAACTGTGTAACATTTATGAACTGTTTTAGGTTTTATGAATATCTCTATGATCTGCAAAACATCTATAGACAGTAGCCTTTATGACCATATCTACCTCTATGATCTCAGTAATATAAATGATTTCTGTATCCTATTTTACCTCAATAGCCATTATGAACTTACTAACATCTATGATCAAGTAGACTCTATGACCTGCATAGTCTCTGTGGCCTCAGTATGTTCTATGGACAGTTTGTTCTTCATAATCTGCATAACTTTTATAGCCGTACTACCTAAATGACTTGAGTAACACCTAAGGTCTGAGTAGCCCCTATGATCTTTGAGGAATTTATTACACAAGCAGCCACCATCACTTGAGGAAGTTATTTGACTTTTACAGATTATACTTCATAAGCATATTACCATCTATGATCTCTGTAGCTTCCATAACCCTAGTAGACTCTAAGACCTCCACAGCCTGTAAGGATATTATACTACTACAACAGACATAGCTTCTAAGATTTGTGTTGCTTCTATGAACTTAATATCCTCCATATCCTGAGGTCTCTTTAACATGCCTAGTATCTACTGCCTTAGTAGACTTTGTTTCCTGTGAACACTCAATGGCCTTAGTTTCCTCTTTGAACTGTTTACCCCTTATGACAAACATGACTTCTAAGATTTGCTTAGAATTTATGTCCTGTGCATTCTCATATTTGATTATATTCTCGTATATTCTATGGTCTACATTGCTTCAATGGAATGAGTCGCTTCTATGACATAAACAGCAGCTATCACTTATGTTTCTTCCATGTTAGTGTAGCAATGATGACATGTATAGACTACATACCCTGCACCTTTTCAACAATCCTCATAGAATTTATGACTTGAGCATTCTTTTTTTATTTCATTAGGCACTATGATCTTTGTAGGTTCTCATACTTTGTACTGTATATGAACTTTGCAGTGCATCCCCAATGACATCAAGATCATGTATATCCTATTTATTGTTATGGCCTTTGTAACCTCTATGACCTCCATGTCTATAATTAACTTTGATACACCACTATCCTTTACATCTTATGTGACCTGAGTCCCTCTACAATCAGCATAACCTCAATTATATAGGTACCTTTTCTGCGCTAAATTGCCTGAATGACCTGACGAGCCATATGGCATTAGTAGTCTTAAGAGTATAACCTATGTTATGCTTAGCTTTTCTGTCGTAAATAGTCTTTATGGTCTGAGAGGCCAAAATGAACCTAGTAGGCACTAAGCTCTGCATAGCCCCAATGTCCTGCATAGTCTACATGAGTATGTATACTCTAAGATTTTTCTAAATTCTGTGTTATAAATAGCCTGTTACCTGGAAAGCTTATATAAATAATATACACTTATTAACTGAGTATCCTCTCAATTTCCATACCCCATATAACCTGAGAATCCTGAATGATTCTGAATATATTGTGTTTCCTAAATGATCTGAGTACTATCTAAGATATTTGTCGCCTAAATAATCATAATGTCATTTATGACTGTGTATTCACTATGATCTTGGTAGCCTCTATAAATTTGGTAGCTTCTAATGCCTAAGAATCCTCTATGAAATTTGCAGCTTCTGTAATCTGATTACTCTATGGCATGAGTAGTTTATATGATCTTTATAATCCCTATCATCTGAATAGATTCTATAATCTGATTAGCTTCTAAGTTAGCCTCTATGAACCAAGTAGCCTCTAAAAGTTTCAAAAATTCTATGGCCTTCATATCATCAATTTTTGATCTACATATCTTGTATTTGCAACCTGTAGAGATTTTATGACCTCCATAGCCTCTCTGGACTAAGAAACTTCTATTGCCTGCACACTCTCCAGCAGTTGAGTACCCTCTATGAACTGAATATTTTCTATTTCCTTACTAGAAATCATAGTCTTTATAAATAAACAGTTTCTGTAATCTGCTTGGCATCTATGATATGAGTGGTATCTATGACATAAGTAGCCTAGATTAAATTAATCACCCAATGAAGATTTTATCCTGTGTGAACTGAGTAGTTTCTATGTTCTAGTAGCTTCTATGCAATGTATACAACCTATGACTAGCATAGATTTTAAGAACTGTGTAGCCTGTATGACTTATGTATCCTGTCTGATCTGCATAAGCATTTATGGGTTTGTTAGTCTAAAACATCTTATTAACCTCTTTGACTTGCACAGTCTACATAACTTGAGTAACCTCTATGTCTTAGGTGCCTGTATGACCTGAAGCTTCTATGAACTGATTATCATGTATGGAGTGAATTGTCTATGTTTCTGATTAATTCTCTATGACCAGAATGATTTCTATGTTACTTAGTAGCCTCTATCTAGAGCATAAGCTCTCTGACTTGTGTAACCCATATGTCCTCAGTATCTTCTACGATTTAAGTAGCATATATACAAGTGTGTAAAATGTATAAAAGCCTCTGTCACCAGCAAAATCTTTATGTTCTTCATAGTTCTTTTGGCCTATGTAAACTCTATCACCTTCATAACATGAAGTTGGTGTATCTTAAATGACTTGAGTAGCCTGCATATTTTCATTGATCTGTATAGACCCTGTTACCTTCACTGTCTGTAGGACCTGAGTAACTACTGGGTCCTTTTCAATGCATTATCCATTTTCTATTTAAGAACATTTTAGCCTAAATAACCTATGTATACCCTATGACTTTACTATCCACTTTAACTTTTAAATATCTGTGACCTCAGTAGTCAGTATGACCTCTGTGGTCTCTATGACCTACCGGCTATTAAGTCCTCCCTAGCTTCTATAACATTGGTAACTTTATGACATGAAAATCCTTAATGACTGCTGTACCATTAGGTCTTGTATACTCTGCAGACTAAATAAATTTGGTAATTTCTATGGTCTAAGTAGATTATATGCCTTAGTAACTTACACAACTCTATGATTGAGTACTTCTATGACCTGAAAATCTTCATGGCTTAGTTTTTTAAATGTTCTCAGAAGCCCCTATGGCCTGTTTATCTTCTTTGGCATGAGAAATCTAAATTACATTAGTACCCCCTATGACATATGTAGCCTCTATAAATAGAATATCCTCTGTGAAATATGGAGACACTATGATATGTGTTGCTTCCATGACTTGGGTAGTCTTTATAATTTATTAAGCAATTATGAGCTGGGTATGTTTTAAGACCAAATAAGGCTCTGCCTTTGGACTCACTTAAATTTTTGGCTCTAAGACTCACTTAAATTTTTGGCCCTGATTAGCTCTATAACCAACATAGCATCTATGTACTGAGACATTTTATCAATACCAAAGGCTCTCTATCCTACAATGCTTGTATGACCTGCATAGATTCCGTGGACTGTGTAAACTCATTGGTCTGTTTATCTTCTATGAACTGAGTAACTTCTATGAATAGTGAAACCACCATGACCTGCCTCTGGTCTGGGTAGCCTCAATGACCTCAGAGATTCTATGGTCCATGTAACATATCTGAACTATGTACCCTTTAAATGACTTAATAGCCTAAGTTATCTCAGTAGCCAGTTAGATCTTTGTAGTCTCTATGAACTTCAATGTCCCTATGACTAGCAAACCCTCTGTGATTTTTGTAGAGTCTTTGACATTTGTAACTTCTATGACTTGTACACATTTTATGGCCTGAGAAACAAAAATGACCTTAGAAACCCTGTGTGACCTGCATGGTCATACTGACTCCTGAGGTCAAAGATGTTTCAAAGATTTAGTGGATTCTGAGATCATAGCATATACACAGGTTTAGTCATCTGTATGACTTGAGTAGACTGTATGAGTTGCATAGACTCAAACACCTGAGTAGTTCCTATAAGCAGCATTCTATCTTTGGACTTACTACCTTCTATTGCTTGTGTACTTCTTTGATCAGAGTTTCTCTATGAATTGAGCAAAACCTTTAACCACAAGACTTTTATATCCTAAGAAGTTTCTCTGATCTTTGTAGACTCTATGACCTGCAAAGCCTCAAAGCCTTCAATAGATTTTATGATCTGTAGGGTATCTTGAATTGTATGTTTTATGACTTACATCACTTCTATACCTGAGTAGCTTATATGGTCTAATTAGCATCTTATATCCTTTGTAGATAGGGAGAACTGCAAGACTTTATTGCATTAGTAGAACTTATTACATGAGTTGATTTCCAAATTTCAAGCATCATTATATGCTGAGTTGTCCCAAATAACTTAGAAAACTCTGCACATGTAGACTTTATAATCTTCATAATATTTATGACTAAGTATGTAAACATCTGAGTTGCCCCTCTGAAATAAGTAGCCTAAGTGTCCTTAGCAGTCGCTAATATCGGAATAAAATAAAATCTGAGCCATAGTCATTGAAGTTGAAAGAAAGAACTGATACTACAAATCAACAAAACACAAACCTGCATTTTTGAAAAAAATAAACTCTTATCCAAGCTAATAAAGATAAAGAGATAACTGAAAGTTCTAACGTTTAAATAATAATAAAAAACTATCACCATGGTCACCACAGAAATACAGATGATAATCAGAAGCTATTCTGAAAATATAAACTGTAAGACAATCACAATTTTCTGGAGACAGATCATCTACCCAAATTGAACCAGAAAGACATAGAAAATTCAACATATTAATTTCAAGCAAAGAAATTGAGGACATTATCAAAAGACTATCAAAAAAGAAAACCTGAGGACCACACTAAATCTCAACTGAGTTTCACCAATTAAAGAATAACTAACACTAATCCTTCTTAATTTTTCCATGAAATATAAAGGAAGAAATGTCGGGGTTGCGTACGGACCCCTGGCCCTAGGTGGAGCCTGGCCAAGATGGCGCCTGGCAAGCTGCCAGTGCAGTTGAAAAACTGCTATTCTGCACGTATACAACTAACTTCACCTTGAGGAAGTCTCAGTAATTGGTCAAGGCCTCTGCATGATTCTTGCGTGATTCTTAGGTGCTTCAAGTTATACCCATATACGTCTATCTTTTCCCCACATATCGTGAATATTCTAATTAGTTGATATAACCTATATAAGTGACAATAACTTCCCAGAAAAAAAAAGAAATAAAAAGAAGAATCAGCTGTTAATAGGGAAGTTTGCCACCCATCACGTCTCCGGGTCGTTCTTGCTGGCGGGAGCGACAAGTGGTGCTGAACCCCGGGAATCTTACGTGCCGTGGAGAGGTGAGTGAGGTGAGCAACGGATCGGTGAAAGTGTGCACCCAGATCTGTCAGTGGACAGGGAGGTTTCCTAGAGACGATAATATTGTGATTGTGATAAAGTTCCTAGGAACGAGAGGTGAAAGTTTCCTCAAAAAATGGGGAACGAGGTTGCTAGATGTAGAATGGAAGGTCCCTTGAAAGAAATTCTTAAAGCTAACGGCACTTCCTTAAAGACAAACTGCTTGGGCATTTTTAAAGCAGGTAGAGGAGATTTCACCTTGGTTTCTGGAAGAAGGATTGTTAACTATCCCACAGTGGGAACACCCGGGGGAAGATTTAAAGCGCTGTCCGGTAACGCTCCCAGGGACGTTAGCAGTTTGGTCATTAGTCAGAACTTGTTTGCGTTCCCCTCGGGAGGCTTTACAAAAGGCAGTTGCGCAGGGAGAGGAAGTGTTAGAAAAGGTAAAAGAAGAGTCACAAAAGGGCTCTGTTAGCACTCAGTCAGATTCTGATGAGAGCGAAGAGGGACTCTCAGAAATGGAGTTAAATAAAATTAGTGAAGAAACAAAGTGTTCTCAAGCTGGTTCAATTAGTCAACAGGCATTAAGGGAATTGGAGGGCAGCAGCTAGAAGACAAAAAAAAGGCGTTACAAAAAAAAGAGTTACTCAAAAGAGTTGAGCTTACAAAAATATGCAGTGGCGCAGTGAAAAAAAAAAAAAAAAAAAAAAAAAAAAAAAAGGGAGAAAGTACAAATAAAACCACAAACAGAGCACAAAGAGAAAAATCAGTTTAGGGGAGGGTCCCCCTAGGCAGAGAGCTCAGCAGCTCCATTCCTTAAAAGTAGTAAAAAATAATGTTTTGTGATTTTCTGCATTCAAACCTAACCTGATTTCTCAACCAGGTAAAAAAGGGGTTAAAAAGTAAAGTCCTGGGTGATCCTCCCTCCCCCTGCCACATTGGAATGTGACTACAGCGTCTCAAGGAGAAAAGGGGGGTAACCTAAAGATAAGAAGAAAAGAAGAAAAAAAGTGTCCGTTTTAACTCCTGGGCCGCTACAAAAAACTGACTTATTCTTCAGGATTCTTGTTTTGTTTTGTTTTTTTTCTTTAATGCTGTATTTTTGAGCTCATAATTTTAATCCTACATACCTAGGTTAATGATTTTATTTTTGATCAGTTCTATTTTTTATTCAACTGAAGTTTTTTAAACAGCTGTTTCATTGCAATGAACATTTACCTATAAATTACAAGGCCTTTGATTTTGTGTTATTTGTATGTCGTACTGTCTGGTGTTATGTCTTATCTGCATCAAAACTGAGAGCTCTTAAAATTAAAATTTAAAAATGGATCCAAATACTTTTATTCACGTGATTTAAAAAGGTTCAATTTAAATTGGGTAAACTAATGAAAGTAAAATATCTTTGAAAATAACTCATAAGTCTCCAGGTGGTCAAACTAATGAAATGTTAATGTTAAACAATGTCTAATATCAATTACTTCTAGGACTTTTCTTCAGCAGGAAAGAGGCAACGGATCCTGTTCAGGACACTTGTCTGATATCTCGGTTTTTATAAAATAAATAAATTGGAGTTAACATGTATGGGATTACTCAAATGTGTTTGTAGAGACGTCTGGTTAATTTACAAAGTTAAAATGCTAATTGTTAAATAACATCAAGTACTTTTAACTTCTTAAATTACATGGGGTATCATACTTAAACATTATTGGTGTTTTCATAGGTTGGTAAATAAAAGGGTTTAAACTTGCTTTGTGCCATCACTAAACTAAAAACAAGGTTACTAAAAGTTATGTCCTAACAAGTGGAATTCTATATATAAAGGGTCCCAAAAGTTTCAACTGTGTTTCAATTAAGGGTACTATAAACAACAAAATATTTAATCTTATTAAAATAGGGTGATTTATCTAAATTCAGAAATTTCATAAGAGTTGTTTCAAAATGTGAACAAAAATGTGTCAACAGATAAAAAATAAATAAATAAATAAATAAAAGGTTTTGGGTATAGAAATATATTTAGTAAAAGGTAAAAGAAAATGTTTCTGGATAAGAAAGTCTATATGTAATAAAGGGCAAGTTTCAACAAATTTGTGTGTAACTAAGTTGGTTGTATGTATGTAAAACAGCTAAAGCTATTAAAGGTTTTTCCTAAGGTGAAATACTAATGTTCTGATATAAACCAAAGTTTAATCTACATGGTAAAATGACAAGGATTTCTTAGAAACACTAATTTACTCTTAACTTTGTGTCTCTTAAGTTTTATTCTTTAGAACAATTGTCTTAAAAATAGGGGTTTATACAATTATGGTTAAGCAACTGTCAAAGATTGTACTACGTTATAAAGTCTAAATTTTTCTTTAAAAACTAAAATTGGTAAGAACCAATTCCTCACTAAAATTAAAATAACTCTAACCACAGATGTACCTTATAACCCACAAAAACAAAGTATTGTCGAACATACACATCTCACCCTCAAAAATGTTCTTTATAAACAAAAAGGGGGAATAGAGGAGACCTTCAGGTCCCCTAAAGATAAACTTTCTCTTTGTCTCTTTGTTTGGGTTTTTTTTTTAACTCTGGGTAATAAGGGTAACTCGGTGCTTTACTGGAGCTGTGGCTCAGTTTGTGTGTTTCCACAGAATAAACTAACTTACTACCTCTTTTTAGTCTCTTAGGAGGAACAGTTCAACTATGTAACAAAACAACTGCTTCTTTCAATTGTACTTCAGATTTGTGCTATCTCTCAATGTTAAAATGCTTCTAGGTTCCTGCTGGCAGACTTAATGTGTGTTCCTACCTTCCTACCAGTCCCAGTCTATGTTACAGATGATGAATTGCCAGTATTGCTTTCTAGAAACAAGAGAGACTTTGGAATCACCGCAGCAGTCATTACCACCATAGTTGCATCAGCAGCCGCAGCAGCTGTAGCCTTGACGACATCAGTACAGTCAGCAACTAAGCTTAATGAAGTGGTCCAGCAGACAGCTACTGCTCTGTCTACTCAACAAACAGTAGATCAACACATGAAAGCGGGAATTCTCTTGGTGAACCAGAGGGTGGACTTACTCCAGGAACAAATGGACATTTTGCAGGAACTGTTAAGCGTAGGATGCATTTATCACCTAAGAGGACTTTGTGTTACACCCATAGCTTATCATAACTTCAGCTATGCAGCAGATTTGTCTAGAATCTTGTCTGTTCAGCTACGTACCAACTGGTCTTATGAATTTGATAATCTTACTGCTATTCTTAGATCTCAAATTGTTAGCCTTAATGCTACTAGAGTTGATGTAGCTCCAATGTCTGAAGTGTTAAATTGGTTATCCTCCTCTTTCAGTTTTATTAAGCAGTGGGCTGGTATGGGAGCATTATGCATGCTTATGATCATTGCTGTTATCTTCCTCTCACGCACTATCATGCGTGTGCGTCAGAGTCAAGCGAGAGATCGTATCATCTTCCATCAGGCCATGGCTGCCCTAGAGGCCGGCAGCTCCCCACAAGTGTGGCTCGCGAGGCTGGACCATTGACCAGACGGGTAAGGTAGTAGGTAACTCCGTACCGACCTAAGACAGGAGCTGTAGCATGCTCTACAGTTATCCGATGACGGGTAAGGACGGTAGTTGACCACTCCGCCTAAGACAGGCTTGGTCCCGAGCTTTTCTTTTAAAAGAAAAAAGGGGGAACTGTCGGGGTTGCGTACGGACCCCTGGCCCTAGGTGGAGCCTGGCCAAGATGGCGCCTGGCAAGCTGCCAGTGCAGTTGAAAAACTGCTATTCTGCACGTATACAACTAACTTCACCTTGAGGAAGTCTCAGTAATTGGTCAAGGCCTCTGCATGATTCTTGCGTGATTCTTAGGTGCTTCAAGTTATACCCATATACGTCTATCTTTTCCCCACATATCGTGAATATTCTAATTAGTTGATATAACCTATATAAGTGACAATAACTTCCCAGAAAAAAAAAGAAATAAAAAGAAGAATCAGCTGTTAATAGGGAAGTTTGCCACCCATCACGTCTCCGGGTCGTTCTTGCTGGCGGGAGCGACAAAGAAACTCTTCCCAAATCATTCTATGAAGCAATTTTCACCCTGATACCAAAACCAGACAAATACACATAAAGGATAGAGAACTTCATACCACAATTCCTGATGAACATAATGGAAAAATTCTTAATAAAATACTGACACTATTTGCATAAATAACAAATTAAAAAGAAAATGCACCATGATCAAGTGAGTTCATTCCAGGGATACAAAGTTATTTCAACCTATGGAAGTCAATACATACAATTCATCACATGAATAAAAATTTAAAAACAAATCTTCTGCTTCTCTCAACAGATGCAGGAAAAGCATTTGACAGAATTCATTCATGTTCAAAACAGTAGAAAAAATAGAGATAGTAGGACTGTACATGAACATTGTAAAAGTTTTATATTCTAAACTCAAAGCCAATATTACTTTAAAGGTAGAAATTTTCACAGCAGTCCCTCTCAAAACAGGAACAGGAATATCATCTTTCACCATTTCTGCTCCACAGATTTCCAAAAAGTCTAGCCACAGCAAGAAGACAGAAGATATAAATTAATGGGTCACAGTTAAGAAAAGAAGGCCTGAAACTGTCCCTATTTGCCAAAAGCATGATTCTATATTTAGAAAACCAAAAAACCAGAAAGATTCTAGACCTCATAGGTCAACTCAGCAAAGTAGCAGAATATAAAATAAACATCCACTAATCAATGAGATTCTATACATCACTGATGAGTAATCTGAGAGAGAAATTTAAAAACCTTTCCCATTAACTATAACCATCAAAAAAGTGCCGGGAATCAATCTAACAAAAGAGGTGAAAAGACATTTTCCATGTAAGTGGAAAAAGCTCTCATAAAATTTACGTAGAAAAATAAGAAAACAGAGTAACCAAAGAAATATTTGAGAAAAGTGAAGCAGGATGCATCACAAAACCAAACCTTAAATTATACTACAGATCTATAGTAATAAAAAAGCCTGGTATTGGTACCAAAAACAGACATGAATGGTTCTTAATAGAAGACACAGAGACAAATTCGTGTGAACATGCTTACCTCATAAAAGACAAAGATATCATAAACATATGTTGGAGAAAAATAGCCTCTTCAATAAATCATGCTGAAAGAATTGGAAATCCTTAAATAATAAAATAAAATGTGATCCTTATATCTGACCCTGAAAAAAACCCAACTCAAAATGGATCAAGGAAGTAGGCATTAGAATAGAGACCCTTGTCCTACTAGAATAAAAAGCATGCCCAAATCTTCAACATATTTCTTAGGAACTGAATTACTCAACAAAATGCATAAAATTTGAGAACTAACATCAGATATCAATAAATGTGATGCTATCAAAATAACTAGCTTCTTTTCAACAACAACAAAAATGTACAGAGAACCTAGAGAGTAGGTGAAAACCATTACCTTCTTCACATTAGATAGAGTATTAACCTCAGAATATAAAATGAACTGAAAAATCTTAACAACAAAACAACTAATAACCCAATAAATAAATGGCAAAGGAACTGAAAATGTACTCTACAAAAATATGAATGTAAAAAATATAATAAAATATCTTCAAAGTGTCTAGCAGTTAGAGAATTGAAAATTAATAATACACTGAGATTCCAAGTCACTTCAGTCAGAATGGCAACTATAAAGGATGCACATAACAGTAAATATTGTCAAAGATGTTGGATAAAGGTACACCAATACATTGCTGCTGAGATTGCAAATCTGTGGCAGCAACCTTTAGTATGGTTATTCCTTAGGAAACAGAATGGAATCTATGTTTGTCCAAGATATTCTACTCCTAAGCATATACCCAAAGGACTTAAGGACTTAAATCAGCATACAATAGTGACCTGGCCACATCAAGGTTTACAAAGCTATGGAACCAACATAGGTGGCCTTCAGCAGATAAATGAATAAAGAAAATGTGATATATATATATATATATATATATATATATATATATATATATATATGCACACACACAGATACACACACAATGACAATTACTCATAAAGGAAAATAAAATTAGGGAGAGAGGGAGGAGCAAAATTTTCACAGATTAGACAGGAGGTAGTGAAGGGCTGGTAAAATGGATGGAATTGGGGAACACAGTAGAATAAATCAGAAATAATTTAATTCTGTTTATATATGAATACATGGTCAGTCTAACTCCATATCATATACAACTACAAAAAATGGGAGGTTATAAACTACATATGTATCATATGTCAAAATACATTCTACTGTCATGTATAACTGATACTGTCATGTATAACTGAAATAAATAAATACACAAAATTAAACAGAATCTACATTGAGTATCCTCAATGGCCTGCTTAGCATCTATTTTCTTGATAGTCTATATGACATTCATAGCCTCTATGAGTGTCAAAGACCTGCAAAATCTTGTGGTCTTCTAAAGTAAATGATGTTAATTTCTGTAAACTGTGTAGCTTCCATGACATGAGTACAAATTATGATCCCAGTATTCTTCATGGCTTTTATTCCCTCTATGACCTGAGTAGCCTCTATGACTTTTGTAGTATTCATATCCTGAACCCTCTACTATCTGCATACATTCTATGATCTGTATAGCCTCTACAAAATGTGCACCCTCTACAACCTGTTACTCCTATGACCTGCTAGATTCAGTGGTCTTAGTAGTCTATATAATCTGTGGAACACAAGCATAAAAGTAGCCTCTATTTCTCATGTATCATCTGTGTTCTGAAAAGCGTTGATGAACTGAGCATTCTTTATGACCTGCATAAATTTTATGACCGCCATATCCTCTATAGTCAGAGAAAACTGTTATATGCAGAATTTATGAAATGAGTAGTATCTTTAACTTTCATATTTTCCATTTCTTTAAAACTTTCATAATCTGAGTATTCCCTGTGATTTGCACCACTTATTTTCCCTGCATGATTTTTCTGTCCTGAATCATCTCTATGACCTGATTAGTCTAAAGGATTTTTGTAAGACATATCTGCTTAGTCTCTAAGGTTCAAGATGACTATACAAACTCTGCAGCCTTCATGACCTTAGTAGCCCCTGTCATCTATGCAATAACTGTATTTGAGTCTTCTCTATTGCCTATATACACTCAGTGAACTGCATGACCTCTATTTTCTGTGTGGTCTCTCTGACATTAATAGAATCAATTACATTTGTATTTTCAATGACTTGCACAGCTTCTATGATTGAGAATCCTCTATGACCTGCTTTATCACTATGACTCTCATAGTTTTTTATGGGCTGAGTAGATTTACTGTCCTATATTGACATCAGGGTCAGTGAAGCCTCCATGACCTATGCAAATTTTATCAACTATGTAAACTCCATGACAGGCATATCTTGTATGGGCAACTTAGCTTCAGTGACATGGCCTTCTCCATGAACTGCATAGCATTATTGACTGAGTAGTCTTAATTCCATGAGTGCTTCCTATTAATTCCATACACACTATTTACTGAATAATATTTAGGAGAAATTTTTCTCTATTACCTATGTAGCCTCTATGACATTTATTTTCTTCAAATCTCCAGTGACCCCTCTCTTCTGCCACACCTTAGTTTTGTACAGTCAACAAAGAGTTATTTCATCAAGGCACTACTCCACTCCTCAGATTACAACAGTCATATTCTTATCATTTTATCTCAGATCATTGTAATATCCTCACACATGTGAGATTTTGGGGCACCTCATAGCTAAACTGTAAATTTTTATCCTTGAACCCCATCAAGCTTATACCCTTCTCACAATGCAAAGTATTTCCAGTCCATTTCCTGGAGTCTTCATATTCTTACAAGTTCCAGCATTCCAAGTTCAAAGTTTACTGAGCCTCAAGATGTACCCTCAGCATGCCTTGCAGTAAAAACCAAAATCCATTTACATATATCCAGTATATAATGACATAGAGAAAACATTTACATTTAACAAGGGAGATACAGCAATATATAAAGAAACATGAGACCAAAACAAAACTAAGGAAAGGACAGGACCAAAACAAGACTAAAAGCTGGGCACAGTGGTGCATGCCTTTAATCCCAGAGGCTTGAGAGACTAAGGCAGGAGAATTGTGAGTTCAGAAGCAGCCTCAGGAATGGGGAGGCACTAAGCATCTCAGAGAGACCCTGTCTTTAAAGAAAATGCAAAGTAGTGCTGGGAATGTTGCTTAGTGGTTGAGTGCCCCTGAGTTAAAACACTTGTTCCCACCTCAAAAAAGACTAAAACGCATCTTGAGCAACAAGACCATAATTCCACATCCAGAATCTGGGACACATGACATTGTGGTGTTCTCTCCAAAGAACTGTGCAGCTTCTACAGGATAGCCTTCCTTTTTGCAACTTATAATGCCTCTCTCTTGCCATGGTTCTTATTCAGTTTTTGCAGCTTTCCTAAATAGATGTTTCATATTATGAAAATTTTTTAATCTTGGGAGTTCTCACCTAAATTTCTGTTTTCTTTTCATATGTACACACATCACCCTCCCAGAAGCATTTTCAGAGTGTTTCATTTGCCTGGTCTCCCAGGTTTCCCACTGAGATCTCATTGGAAGCCTCCATGATCCTCTAACTCCATCAAATTATATTCATGCAGAATCAGAACAACAATATTGATGTCAAGTTATGCAGCATCTCAGGCAGTAGCAAATCATCCTGGGACTGCAGCTGTACAAAGTTATGAATGTTGTGAATGCCTGAGCATGGTAAAAAAATATCCATAGTCTCCTCATAAGCATGGTCTTATGGTCTCCATGGTGTCCTCTCAAAGGAATTTTTAAATTAGTACTCTTGGGTCTGAGTTAAGTGTGATCTTGCCAATTTCTGAGATACCCTCATGCCATCTTTTTGATATGAACTAAGTATTCTCTATGGCATGCACATTGTGACCTTTTTCACCTTTATGGCTAAAATAGCCTAAATGACTAGTGTTTCCTTTATGGTTTGAATAAACTAGATAACTTTTGAACCCCTATGATCTCTGTGGCTTCTATGACCATCAAAGTATCCATTCACTGCAAAGTCTCTTTGATGTGTGTAGCCACTCTGGTCAGAATAGCTTAATTACCTTAGTAGCTTAAATGATTTGCATGTACTCTGGAATATGAGTAGCCTCTATGACCTAGGTAGCATTTAAATTCTGAGTACACTCTGTAATATTTAGCCTTGATGACTTGCACAGCTTTTATACAAATGAAGTCTCTATGTCCTGAGTGGCCCCTATGACATATGTAGTATCTGTGTTGCAGAGGCCTGTAATAACTCCATACACTTCATGACCTAAATATTACCTTGAAACTCAGCATCATCTATGAAAACATAATCTCTGTGACTTAACATTGTCTCCATAACCAGGGTAGACTTTCTGAATGGCATAATATATATATAACCTGTGCAGATTCTATGAGCTATATAGTCCTTAGTGCCTGAATTGCTTCAGTAACTTGCTTATCTTCTAGGTCTGAGTGGTCTCTAGAGCTGAGATAGCATCTTAAACTTCTATGATATGTTCAGTTCTTATACCTTTATAAGTGTCATAGTATGGGTAATATTCTATGACTTACAAGCCCTAAGGCCTGAGTATCATCTGTGCCCCATATAACCTCTATGACATGAGTATCCTGTATTTT
>NW_025920328.1:172678-205472 GCF_902686445.1 Sciurus carolinensis
TAAAATGTGTGATTGCTATTATCTGCATAACCATTGTCACCTGAAGTGCTTAATTTACTTAATCTCTATCATCATATTAGCCTAATGACCATAGTTGCCTCTATATCCTACATATCCTCTATTGCTTCAGAAGCTTATAAGAAATGGGAAGCCTCTACTGGATGAATATTTCCTTTGGCCTGTGTAAATATCATGGTATAGCAGTCTCTATGACTTGAGTAGCCTCTATAGTTTGCACAAACTCTATGGCCTGCATAACCTCTGTGGTCTTGACAGCCTCAATTAACTAAAGAGGACTTTTTGATCATTTTATCCTCTTGGACTTATGTGACCCAAATGGTCTGAGTAATGTAAATGGTGTTAGCAATCCATATAACCAAAGAGGTTTCTATGACCTGTGAAACCTCTATGACTGATATAGCCCTTTTCCTGAGTTGCCAAAATCATATGAAAAGTTCTATAAACTGGGGTTATATACTACCTGCAGGGTGTCTATGATCTATGTAATGTCTATGACCTTTGTATCACCTATGACCTGCATAGCCTTTATTGGGAGAATAGCCTCTATGGACTGCATTGCTTCCATTGTCTGAATAATCGGTTTGACATGCATATAGTCTATGATCTATACATGCTCTATGTTCTGAATAACCTTATGGCCTGAGGCAATTTTATGACCTGAATCTCCTATTAGCAGCATCAACTCTATGCCATATGTTGCCTTGTATCTCAAGTAGATTAATGACTTCAGTAGCATATATGGTCTGAGAAGCTTCTTTGGCCTGCATATCCTCTTTTTGCTGAGTGACTCTTGACCTGAGTAGCATCTTTGGTGTAGTTTCTTTTACTACTCTAGACCTGAATAGACAACATGATCTGTATAGCCTCTATGTACTGAGTAACTCTGATGACCTGCATAGCATCTGTGGCCTGCAAAATATCTGTTTCCTCTGTACTCTATGATCTGAGTGGCCCCTTTGAACTGAGTAACCCATATGACCAGCAAAACCTGTGATCTCTCCAAACTCCATGAAATCTGGTTTCACTCTGAGACCTGCATAGAAGATTTGACCTAACTAACAGCTCTGACCTGCATTGACTCTAAAACCTATATATCTCCTATGGCTTGAGCATCTTCTAAGATCTGAGTAAACCTAAACATGGCATAGACTATGTTGTCTGACTACTCCCTATTTTCTGTGTACCATTTATGCCTTAAGTATCCTCTACATACTGAATAGTCTCTGTGACCATGATAGCCTCTATGAGCTATGCAAAGTTATGGCCATTTATGACCTGCTTAAGCTTTGTAACCTGTGTAGACTTCAAGAACTGAGTAGACTTTATGACCTATATAGTCCTTATGACCTTACAAAGTTTTATTGCCTGTAAATCCTGCTTAGCCTGTAAATCTATACATATGTCATCCCATGAAACTTGTATTATCTGAGTGGCCTCTATAACATGTATAGGTAATATAACCTGCATAGCCTCTTTGATCCCAGGAACTTCTATGACTTCTTCACCCTCTGTGATTGAGTAGGTTGTATCACCTGAGTAGCCTCTAGGACATGTGTTGTCTCTGTACAAAACATTACCTCTGTCATCCACATGCTCTCTATGGCCTGAGTAGTTCAAATGAATTTAGATGCCCCTTTGACCTGCATAATCTCCATGACCTAATTAACATTTGACTCCTATGTTGTTTATATGACTTGAGATGATCCATTGAAATTCATAGACTCTATATTTTGTTAATGCTTTATGAACTGAGTAATCTCTATGAACTCAGTAACCTCAATAAACTGTGTAACATTTATGAACTGTTTTAGGTTTTATGAATATCTCTATGATCTGCAAAACATCTATAGACAGTAGCCTTTATGACCATATCTACCTCTATGATCTGAGTAATATAAATGATTTCTGTATCCTATTTTACCTCAATAGCCATTATGAACTTACTAACATCTATGATCAAGTAGACTCTATGACCTGCATAGTCTCTGTGGCCTCAGTATGCTCTATGGACAGTTTGTTCTTCATAATCTGCATAACTTTTATAGCCCTACTACCTAAATGACTTGAGTAACACCTAAGGTCTGAGTAGCCCCTATGATCTTTGAGGAATTTATTACATAAGCAGCCACCATCACTTGAGGAAGTTATTTGACTTTTACAGATTATACTTCATAAGCATATTACCATCTATGATCTCTGTAGCTTCCATAACCCTAGTAGACTCTAAGACCTCCACAGCCTGTAAGGATGTTATACTACTACAACAGACATAGCTTCTAAGATTTGTGTTGCTTCTATGAACTTAATATCCTCCATATCCTGAGGTCTCTTTAACATGCCTAGTATCTATTGCCTTAGTAGACTTTGTTTCCTGTGAACACTCAATGGCCTTAGTTTCCTCTTTGAACTGTTTACCCCTTATGACAAACATGACTTCTAAGATTTGCTTAGAATTTATGTCCTGTGCATTCTCATATTTGATTATATTCTCATATATTCTATGGTCTACATTGCTTCAATGGAATGAGTCGCTTCTATGACATAAACAGCAGCTATCACTTATGTTTCTTCCATGTTAGTGTAGCAATGATGACATGTATAGACTACATACCCTGCACCTTTTCAACAATCCTCATAGAATTTATGACTTGAGCATTCTTTTTTTATTTCATTAGGCACTATGATCTTTGTAGGTTCTCATACTTTGTACTGTATATGAACTTTGCAGTGCATCCCCAATGACATCAAGATCATGTATATCCTATTTATTGTTATGGCCTTTGTAACCTCTATGACCTCCATGTCTATAATTAACTTTGATACACCACTATCCTTTACATCTTATGTGACCTGAGTCCCTCTACAATCAGCATAACCTCAATTATATAGGTACCTTTTCTGCGCTAAATTGCCTGAATGACCTGAAGAGCCATATGGCATTAGTAGTCTTAAAACAAGAGTATAACCTATGTTATGCTTAGCTTTTCTGTCGTAAATAGTCTTTATGGTCTGAGAGGCCAAAATGAACCTAGTAGGCACTAAGCTCTGCATAGCCCCAATGTCCTGCATAGTCTACATGACTATGTATACTCTAAGATTTTTCTAAATTCTGTGTTATAAATAGCCTGTTACCTGGAAAGCTTATATAAATAATATACACTTATTAACTGAGTATCCTCTCAATTTCCATACCCCATATAACCTGAGAATCCTGAATGATTCTGAATATATTGTGTTTCCTAAATGATCTGAGTACTATCTAAGATATTTGTAGCCTAAATAATCATAATGTCATTTATGACTGTGTA
The DNA here is from genome assembly GCF_902686445.1 of Sciurus carolinensis. NCBI lineage: Eukaryota > Metazoa > Chordata > Mammalia > Rodentia > Sciuridae > Sciurus > Sciurus carolinensis. The sequence goes on from NW_025920328.1 coordinate 176,008, forward strand.
TTCACTATGATCTTGGTAGCCTCTATAAATTTGGTAGCTTCTAATGCCTAAGAATCCTCTATGAAATTTGCAGCTTCTGTAATCTGATTACTCTATGGCATGAGTAGTTTATATGATCTTTATAATCCCTATCATCTGAATAGATTCTATAATCTGATTAGCTTCTAAGTTAGCCTCTATGAACCAAGTAGCCTCTAAAAGTTTCAAAAATTCTATGGCCTTCATATCATCAATTTTTGATCTACATATCTTGTATTTGCAACCTGTAGAGCTTTTATGACCTCCATAGCCTCTCTGGACTAAGAAACTTCTATTGCCTGCACACTCTCCAGCAGTTGAGTACCTCTATGAACTGAATATTTTCTATTTCCTTACTAGAAATCATAGTCTTTATAAATAAACAGTTTCTGTAATCTGCTTGGCATCTATGATATGAGTGGTATCTATGACATAAGTAGCCTAGATTAAATTAATCACCCAATGAAGATTTTATCCTGTGTGAACTGAGTAGTTTCTATGTTCTAGTAGCTTCTATGCAATGTATACAACCTATGACTAGCATAGATTTTAAGAACTGTGTAGCCTGTATGACTTATGTATCCTGTCTGATCTGCATAAGCATTTATGGGTTTGTTAGTCTAAAACATCTTATTAACCTCTTTGACTTGCACAGTCTACATAACTTGAGTAACCTCTATGTCTTAGGTGCCTGTATGACCTGAAGCTTCTATGAACTGATTATCATGTATGGAGTGAATTGTCTATGTTTCTGATTAATTCTCTATGACCAGAATGATTTCTATGTTACTTAGTAGCCTCTATCTAGAGCATAAGCTCTCTGACTTGTGTAACCCATATGTCCTCAGTATCTTCTACGATTTAAGTAGCATATATACAAGTGTGTAAAATGTATAAAAGCCTCTGTCACCAGCAAAATCTTTATGTTCTTCATAGTTCTTTTGGCCTATGTAAACTCTATCACCTTCATAACATGAAGTTGGTGTATCTTAAATGACTTGAGTAGCCTGCATATTTTCATTGATCTGTATAGACCCTGTTACCTTCACTGTCTGTAGGACCTGAGTAACTACTGGGTCCTTTTCAATGCATTATCCATTTTCTATTTAAGAACATTTTAGCCTAAATAACCTATGTATACCCTATGACTTTACTATCCACTTTAACTTTTAAATATCTGTGACCTCAGTAGTCAGTATGACCTCTGTGGTCTCTATGACCTACCGGCTATTAAGTCCTCCCTAGCTTCTATAACATTGGTAACTTTATGACATGAAAATCCTTAATGACTGCTGTACCATTAGGTCCTGTATACTCTGCAGACTAAATAAATTTGGTAATTTCTATGGTCTAAGTAGATTATATGCCTTAGTAACTTACACAACTCTATGAGTACTTCTATGACCTGAAAATCTTCATGGCTTAGTTTTTTAAATGTTCTCAGAAGCCCCTATGGCCTGTTTATCTTCTTTGGCATGAGAAATCTAAATTACATTAGTACCCCCTATGACATATGTAGCCTCTATAAATAGAATATCCTCTGTGAAATATGGAGACACTATGATATGTGTTGCTTCCATGACTTGGGTAGTCTTTATAATTTATTAAGCAATTATGAGCTGGGTATGTTTTAAGACCAAATAAGGCTCTGCCTTTGGACTCACTTAAATTTTTGGCTCTAAGACTCACTTAAATTTTTGGCCCTGATTAGCTCTATAACCAACATAGCATCTATGTACTGAGAAATTTTATCAATACCAAAGGCTCTCTATCCTACAATGCTTGTATGACCTGCATAGATTCCGTGGACTGTGTAAACTCATTGGTCTGTTTATCTTCTATGAACTGAGTAACTTCTATGAATAGTGAAACCACCATGACCTGCCTCTGGTCTGGGTAGCCTCAATGACCTCAGAGATTCTATGGTCCATGTAACATATCTGAACTATGTACCCTTTAAATGACTTAATAGCCTAAGTTATCTCAGTAGCCAGTTAGATCTTTGTAGTCTCTATGAACTTCAATGTCCCTATGACTAGCAAACCCTCTGTGATTTTTGTAGAGTCTTTGACATTTGTAACTTCTATGACTTGTACACATTTTATGGCCTGAGAAACAAAAATGACCTTAGAAACCCTGTGTGACCTGCATGGTCATACTGACTCCTGAGGTCAAAGATGTTTCAAAGATTTAGTGGATTCTGAGATCATAGCATATACACAGGTTTAGTCATCTGTATGACTTGAGTAGACTGTATGAGTTGCATAGACTCAAACACCTGAGTAGTTCCTATAAGCAGCATTCTATCTTTGGACTTACTACCTTCCATTGCTTGTGTACTTCTTTGATCAGAGTTTCTCTATGAATTGAGCAAAACCTTTAACCACAAGATTTTTATATCCTAAGAAGTTTCTCTGATCTTTGTAGCCTCTATGACCTGCAAAGCCTCAAAGCCTTCAATAGATTTTATGATCTGTAGGGTATCTTGAATTGTATGTTTTATGACTTACATCACTTCTATACCTGAGTAGCCTATATGGTCTAATTAGCATCTTATATCCTTTGTAGATAGGGAGAACTGCAAGACTTTATTGCATTAGTAGAACTTATTACATGAGTTGATTTCCAAATTTCAAGCATCATTATATGCTGAGTTGTCCCAAATAACTTAGAAAACTCTGCACATGTAGACTTTATAATCTTCATAATATTTATGACTAAGTATGTAAACATCTGAGTTGCCCCTCTGAAATAAGTAGCCTAAGTGTCCTTAGCAGTCGCTAATATCGGAATAAAATAAAATCTGAGCCATAGTCATTGAAGTTGAAAGAAAGAACTGATACTACAAATCAACAAAACACAAACCTGCATTTTTGAAAAAAATAAACTCTTATCCAAGCTAATAAAGATAAAGAGATAACTGAAAGTTCTAACGTTTAAATAATAATAAAAAAACTATCACCATGGTCACCACAGAAATACAGATGATAATCAGAAGCTATTCTGAAAATATAAACTGTAAGACATTCACAATTTTCTGGAGACAGATCATCTACCCAAATTGAACCAGAAAGACATAGAAAATTCAACATATTAATTTCAAGCAAAGAAATTGAGGACATTATCAAAAGACTATCAAAAAAGAAAACCTGAGGACCACACTAAATCTCAACTGAGTTTCACCAATTAAAGAATAACTAACACTAATCCTTCTTAATTTTTCCATGAAATATAAAGGAAGAAACTCTTCCCAAATCATTCTATGAAGCAAGTTTCACCCTGATACCAAAACCAGACAAATACACATAAAGGATAGAGAACTTCAGACCACAATTCCTGATGAACATAATGGAAAAATTCTTAATAAAATACTGACACTATTTGCATAAATAACAAATTAAAAAGAAAATGCACCATGATCAAGTGAGTTCATTCCAGGGATACAAAGTTATTTCAACCTATGAAAGTCAATACATACAATTCATCACATGAATAAAATTTAAAAAATAAATCTTCTGCTTCTCTCAACAGATGCAGGAAAAGCATTTGACAGAATTCATTCATGTTCAAAACAGTAGAAAAAATAGAGATAGTAGGACTGTACATGAATATTGTAAAAGTTATATATCCTAAACTCAAAGCCAATATTACTTTAAAGATAGAAATTTTCACAGCAGTCCCTCTCAAAACAGGAACAGGAATATCATCTTTCACCATTTCTGCTCCACAGATTTCCTAAAAGTCTAGCCACAGCAAGAAGACAGAAGATATAAATCAATGGGTCACAGTTAAGAAAAGAAGGCCTGAAACTGTCCCTATTTGCCAAAAGCATGATTCTATATTTAGAAAACCAAAAAACCAGAAAGATTCTAGACCTCATAGGTCAACTCAGCAAAGTAGCAGAATATAAAATAAACATCCACTAATCAATGAGATTCTATACATCACTGATGAGTAATCTGAGAGAGAAATTTAAAAACCTTTCCCATTAACTATAACCATCAAAAAAGTGCCGGGAATCAATCTAACAAAAGAGGTGAAAAGACATTTTCCATGTAAGTGGAAAAAGCTCTCATAAAATTTATGTAGAAAAATAAGAAAACAGAGTAACCAAAGAAATATTTGAGAAAAGTGAAGCAGGATGCATCACAAAACCAAACCTTAAATTATACTACAGATCTATAGTAATAAAAAAGCCTGGTATTGGTACCAAAAACAGACATGAATGGTTCTTAATAGAAGACACAGAGACAAATTCGTGTGAACATGTTTACCTCATAAAAGACAAAGATATCATAAACATATGTTGGAGAAAAATAGCCTCTTCAATAAATCATGCTGAAAGAATTGGAAATCCTTAAATAATAAAATAAAATGTGATCCTTATATCTGACCCTGAAAAAAACCCAACTCAAAATGGATCAAGGAAGTAGGCATTAGAATAGAGACCCTTGTCCTACTAGAATAAAAAGCATGCCCAAATCTTCAACATATTTCTTAGGAACTGAATTACTCAACAAAATGCATAAAATTTGAGAACTAACATCAGATATCAATAAATGTGATGCTATCAAAATAACTAGCTTCTTTTCAACAACAACAAAAATGTACAGAGAACCTAGAGAGTAGGTGAAAACCATTACCTTCTTCACATTAGATAGAGTATTAACCTCAGAATATAAAATGAACTGAAAAATCTTAACAACAAAACAACTAATAACCCAATAAATAAATGGCAAAGGAACTGAAAATGTACTCTACAAAAATATGAATGTAAAAATATAATAAAATATCTTCAAAGTGTCTAGCAGTTAGAGAATTGAAAATTAATAATACACTGAGATTCCAAGTCACTTCAGTCAGAATGGCAACTATAAAGGATGCACATAACAGTAAATATTGTCAAAGATGTTGGATAAAGGTACACCAATACATTGCTGCTGAGATTGCAAATCTGTGGCAGCAACCTTTAGTATGGTTATTCCTTAGGAAACAGAATGGAATCTATGTTTGTCCAAGATATTCTACTCCTAAGCATATACCCAAAGGACTTAAGGACTTAAATCAGCATACAATAGTGACCTGGCCACATCAAGGTTTACAAAGCTATGGAACCAACATAGGTGGCCTTCAGCAGATAAATGAATAAAGAAAATGTGATATATATATATATATATATATATATATATATATATATATATACACACACACACACAGACACACACACAATGACAATTACTCATAAAGGAAAATAAAATTAGGGAGAGAGGGAGGAGCAAAATTTTCACAGATTAGACAGGAGGTAGTGAAGGGCTGGTAAAATGGATGGAATTGGGGAACACAGTAGAATAAATCAGAAATAATTTAATTCTGTTTATATATGAATACATGGTCAGTCTAACTCCATATCATATACAACTACAAAAAATGGGAGGTTATAAACTACATATGTATCATATGTCAAAATACATTCTACTGTCATGTATAACTGATACTGTCATGTATAACTGAAATAAATAAATACACAAAATTAAACAGAATCTACATTGAGTATCCTCAATGGCCTGCTTAGCATCTATTTTCTTGATAGTCTGTATGACATTCATAGCCTCTATGAGTGTCAAAGACCTGCAAAGTCTTATGGTCTTCTAAAGTAAATGATGTTAATTTCTGTAAACTGTGTAGCTTCCATGACATGAGTACAAATTATGATCCCAGTATTCTTCATGGCTTTTATTCCCTCTATGACCTGAGTAGCCTCTATGACTTTTGTAGTATTCATATCCTGAACCCTCTACTATCTGCATACATTCTATGATCTGTATAGCCTCTACAAAATGTGCACCCTCTACAACCTGTTACTCCTATGACCTGCTAGATTCAGTGGTCTTAGTAGCCTATATAATCTGTGGAACACAAGCATAAAAGTAGCCTCTATTTCTCATGTATCATCTGTGTTCTGAAAAGCGTTGATGAACTGAGCATTCTTTATGACCTGCATAAATTTTATGACCGCCATATCCTCTATAGTCAGAGAAAACTGTTATATGCAGAATTTATGAAATGAGTAGTATCTTTAACTTTCATATTTTCCATTTCTTTAAAACTTTCATAATCTGAGTATTCCCTGTGATTTGCACCGCTTATTTTCCCTGCATGATTTTTCTGTCCTGAATCATCTCTATGACCTGATTAGTCTAAAGGATTTTTGTAAGACATATCTGCTTAGTCTCTAAGGTTCAAGATGACTATACAAACTCTGCAGCCTTCATGACCTTAGTAGCCCCTGTCATCTATGCAATAACTATATTTGAGTCTTCTCTATTGCCTATATACACTCAGTGAACTGCATGACCTCTATTTTCTGTGTGGTCTCTCTGACATTAATAGAATCAATTACATTTGTATTTTCAATGACTTGCACAGCTTCTATGATTGAGAATCCTCTATGACCTGCTTTATCACTATGACTCTCATAGTTTTTTATGGGCTGAGTAGATTTACTGTCCTATATTGACATCAGGGTCAGTGAAGCCTCCATGACCTATGCAAATTTTATCAACTATGTAAACTCCATGACAGGCATATCTGGTATGGGCAACTTAGCTTCAGTGACATGGCCTTCTCCATGAACTGCATAGCATTATTGACTGAGTAGTCTTAATTCCATGAGTGCTTCCTATTAATTCCATACACACTATTTACTGAATAATATTTAGGAGAAATTTTTCTCTATTAACTATGTAGCCTCTATGACGTTTATTTTCTTCAAATCTCCAGTGACCCCTCTCTTCTGCCACACCTTAGTTTCGTACAGTCAACAAAGAGTTATTTCATCAAGGCACTACTCCACTCCTCAGATTACAACAGTCATATTCTTATCATTTTATCTCAGATCATTGTAATATCCTCACACATGTGAGATTTTGGGGCACCTCATAGCTAAACTGTAAATTTTTATCCTTGAACCCCATCAAGCTTATACCCTTCTCACAATGCAAAGTATTTCCAGTCCATTTCCTGGAGTCTGCATATTCTTACAAGTTCCAGCATTCCAAGTTCAAAGTTTACTGAGCCTCAAGATGTACCCTCAGCATGCCTTGCAGTAAAAACCAAAATCCATTTACATATATCCAGTATATAATGACATAGAGAAAACATTTACATTTAACAAGGGAGATACAGCAATATATAAAGAAACATGAGACCAAAACAAAACTAAGGAAAGGACAGGACCAAAACAAGACTAAAAGCTGGGCACAGTGGTGCATGCCTTTAATCCCAGAGGCTTGGGGGACTAAGGCAGGAGGATTGTGAGTTCAGAAGCAGCCTCAGGAATGGGAGGCACTAAGCATCTCAGAGAGACCCTGTCTTTAAAGAAAATGCAAAATAGTGCTGGGAATGTTGCTTAGTGGTTGAGTGCCCCTGAGTTAAAACACTTGTTCCCACCTCAAAAAAGACTAAAACGCATCTTGAGAAACAAGACCATAATTCCACATCCAGAATCTGGGACACATGACATTGTGGTGTTCTCTCCAAAGAACTGTGCAGCTTCTACAGGATAGCCTTCCTTTTTGCAACTTATAAGGCCTCTCTCTTGCCATGGTTCTTATTCAGTTTTTGCAGCTTTCCTAAATAGATGTTTCATATTATGAGAATTTTTTAATCTTGGGAGTTCTCACCTAAATTTCTGTTTTCTTTTCATATGTACACACATCACCCTCCCAGAAGCATTTTCAGAGTGTTTCATTTGCCTGGTCTCCCAGGTTTCCCACTGAGATCTCATTGAAAGCCTCCATGATCCTCTAACTCCATCAAATTATATTCATGCAGAATCAGAACAACAATATTGATGTCAAGTTCTGCAGCATCTCAGGCAGTAGCAAATCATCCTGGGACTGCAGCTGTACAAAGTTATGAATGTTGTGAATGCCTGAGCATGGTGAAAAAATATCCATAGTCTCCTCATAAGCATGGTCTTATGGTCTCCATGGTGTCCTCTCAAAGGAATTTTTAAATTAGTACTCTTGGGTCTGAGTTAAGTGTGATCTTGCCAATTTCTGAGATACCCTCATGCCATCTTTTTGATATGAACTAAGTATTCTCTATGGCATGCACATTGTGACCTTTTTCACCTTTATGGCTAAAATAGCCTAAATGACTAGTGTTTCCTTTATGGTTTGAATAAACTAGATAACTTTTGAACCCCTATGATCTCTGTGGCTTCTATGACCATCAAAGTATCCATTCACTGCAAAGTCTCCTTGATGTGTGTAGCCACTCTGGTCAGAATAGCTTAATTACCTTAGTAGCTTAAATGATTTGCATGTACTCTGGAATATGAGTAGCCTCTATGACCTAGGTAGCATTTAAATTCTGAGTACACTCTGTAATATTTAGCCTTGATGACTTGCACAGCTTTTATACATATGAAGTCTCTATGTCCTGAGTGGCCCCTATGACATATGTAGTATCTGTGTCTGCAGAGGCCTGTAATAACTCCATACACTTCATGACCTAAATATTACCTTGAAACTCAGCATCATCTATGAAAACATAATCTCTGTGACTTAACATAGTCTCCATAACCAGGGTAGACTTTCTGAATGGCATAATATATATATAACCTGTGCAGATTCTATGAGCTATATAGTCCTTAGTGCCTGAATTGCTTCAGTAACATGCTTATCTTCTAGGTCTGAGTGGTCTCTAGAGCTGAGATAGCATCTTAAACTTCTATGATCTGTTCAGTTCTTATACCTTTATAAGTGTCATAGCATGGGTAATATTCTATGACTTACAAGCCCTAAGGCCTGAGTATCATCTGTGCCCCATATAACCTCTATGACATGAGTATCCTGTATATTTTTTTCAAGCATGTAAGTCTTGTGTAGCATCTATGACCAGATTAGAATCTTTGACTTGCATAGTCTCTATGTCTTTTGTATCTTGCTCTGTCTTAGTAGCTCTTAGTAATTTCTAGGACTTGTGAGTAGGACACGTTACCTGTGAATTCTCCATGACTTGAGTAGCACCTTGGAACTCAGTATCCTCTGAGATCAGAATTCCTCTAAGACCTGCATTGCCTTCATGAACAGCAGAACCTCTATGACAATCCTAACCATTATAATCTATGCAGCCTCTAACATCTAAGTAGACTTTAAGATCCAAGTTTCCAAGATAGACTTAATATTCTCTAGGACCTGTATAAATTTTATGTAATGAAGAACATATAGGTTATGCTTAACCTGAATGTTATATGTATAGATGTTCCCTGCAAAATTTCAGTAACATGCAAACCTCTATGTCCTCAGTATGTGGCCATAGTATGTATGACCAGATTAGAATCTTTGTCCCAGGCAGCATCTATTACCTGTATTGCTTGTATGACTGGAGTTGTCTAAAAGACCTAAGTTGCCTATATTTTTCAGTGTCCATTGGGATCTTTGTATCCCCTAAGGACTGAGTTGACTATGAGCTAGATATCTTCTATTACCTATACAAAATTGTAATTCATTCGTGTGTTTGATATGCACAGCAACTAGTCCTGTGTATATTCCTATGGCCTGAGTATATATAAACACCTGAAAACTTTATTCCTCTATAGCCTCTATGACCTCAGCATAGCCTCCATGATATGAATATCCTCTAGTTCCTATGCAGACACTAAGATCTGTGTGGCATTTATGGCTTGAATAGCCTAAATGACCTGAGTAACATTTATTACCTAGCAGATACTATGATCCGAGTAGTCTCTATGACCTGAATGTGCTATATGACCTGAATAACACTAATTATTTGAGTAGTCTCAATAGTCTGACAAGTTTACATGACTTGTTTATTGTGTATGACCTGTAAAATGACTATGGCATGTGTATGTATCCTCTATGTGTAGAAAAACTCCAAAGTCTTGCGGACTTGAATAAACTCTGTGGCCATTGTAGTAGTAAAAGTCAGAGTTGTATTGATGATCTATGTAGCCTCTTTGACACACAAAACATCTAAGGACTGATTACCATATCATTCTTGAACAGTCTTGATGACATGTGTACATTTTCTGGAATGAGGAGACTAAATAATCTCACTGTACCCTAATGAGTTTCATAGCTTCTATGACAGTTTTGTTCTTAGACTTGGGCAGCCTTTAAACTGTGACAAACCTAAATGATTCACATAGCTTATTGGGATGTATTAGTCTAAATAAACTTAGTGGACACATGTAAGACTGGATTTGAATCTATCACCAACCAAGTCCCTATGACCAGCATAAATTATGTTGCATGCACAACCTGTATTACATGTATATCCTGAGTATAATAAATGATCTGTGTAACCTCTATGGTTTCTGTAACCACTGTGATTGCAGATGCCCCATGATTAAAATTTTCTCTTTGAACTATGTATTCTCTATAAGCTGTGTAGGCTTTATCATTTGAGCTTCTTTTCTGACAAGCTTAGCCTCTATGAACTGCATATCCTTTATTGCGTGAGTAGCCCATATAATTTTCATAGGTTTTATAATGTTGCCTCTATGACCTGGGTAATCTGTATGTCCATAGTATCTTCTAAGGCCAGCATAGCCTCTGCATCTTGATTATGCTCTATGACCTTTTAAACCTCTAGGATTTGCATAGCCAATATTGTGTATAAGTCTCTGGTCTGAGTACACCTAAGTGTGTGTAGCATCTTTCACATGTATAGCCTCTATTCCGTGTTAACACTCCATATTCTGAATAGCCTTTAAACCTGCATACCTTCTATATTTTTGTAGAATGTATGGTTGGAGTAACCTCTTTGATTGGTTTACCCTCTGTTAAGATTTAGATATTAGGGTTCACCAAAAGATCATGTAAGAGAAAATGCCAGAGTGAAATTACTGGGTTATGGCAACATTAATAAACTCAGTACATTAATCCCCTAATAGGAATTAATAGATGGTAATTATAGGCAGGTAGGACGTGGATAGAGAAGTTTGGTCATTTGGGGTCTCTCTTTTTGGTATATATTTTGTCTCAGGAAAGATTCATTTCTTTCTCTCTCTCTATTCTCTCTCTCTCTCTCTCTCTCTCTCTCTCTCTCTCTCTCCTCTCTCTCTCTCTCTCTCTCCCACCTGCTTCCCTTATTCCTGGTGTAATGTCCCCAGCTGGATTTCCTTTCCTTTGCCACACATTTCATTTTTTAACTTTTAAAGTTTATAAGCATTGGTGAAAATGAATATTGACCATATTTTGCTGTACATATTTTCAGGTACACCAGGTGCTAAAAATTATATATTTGGATTAGTGAAATGTAGACTTATTCTTTTGATTTATTTCTTTAATTTTTATTTTGATTCATTGTACACAGTGGGATAAAACTTTGTTTCTCTGGTTCTACATGAGGTAGAGTCACAGTCTTTGTAATCATACATGTACATAGGGTAATGATGTTTGTCTCATTCTAATATCTTTCCTTCCCCCTGCCTCCTCCACACACCTCACTATCCTCTATACATTCCATACTTTCTCCGTTTTTGCCTCCTCCCCCATTATGTATCATCAACCACTTATCAGAGAAATCATTTGACCTTTGGATTTATGGGATGTGCTTATTCCAGCTAGCATGCTATTCTCCAACTCCATCAATTTACCTGTAAATGCAATAATTTCATTTTTTATGGATAAATAATATTCCATTGTGTATGTATATATATCACAGTTTCTTTATCCATTCATCTACTGAAGGACATCCAATTTGGTTCCACAATCTAGTTTTCGTGAATTGAGCTGCTGTATACATTGATGTGGTTACATCACTATAGTATGCTAATTTTAAGTCCTTTGAGTATAGACCTAGGAGTGGAGTAGTTGGGTCAAATGGTGGTTCCATTCCAAGCTTTCTAAGTAATTTCCATACTGTTTTTCAGAGTGGCTGCACAAATTTGCCAACCCACCACTAATGTATGAGTGTACCTTTTTTCTCACAGCCTTGCCAACACCTAATATTCTGTGTATTCTTGATAATAGACATTCTAATTGGGTAAGATGTTTTGATTTGAATTTCTCTTATTACAAGAAATGTTGGACATTTTTTCATACATCTGCCAATTGCTTGTAGATCTTCTTCTGTGAACTGTCTGCTTATTTCCTTAACCAACTTATTGAATGGTTTATTTGTAATTTTGGTGTAAATTTTTTGAATGTTTTATAAATTCTGGAGATTAGTACTACCACTAAAGAAAACATTTTCTCACTCACTGTTGGCTCTGTCTTCACATTTTTGAATTTTTCCTTTCCTGAGAGAACGTTTTTCAGTTTGAATCTTTCCCACTTATTGATTCCTGCTTTTATTTCTCGTGCTTCAGGAGTCTTGTTAAGAAAGTCTGATGTCAGGGACCAAGAAGTTCTTATTCTGAGAACATTCTGATCTTTACAATAAGCAGCAGCACCCCTCCCTTCCCGCCGGCGCAAACTTCACCTTCCCGGCGGCGCGAACCTCACCTCCCGGCCGGCGCGAATTTGCACCCTATCAGGAACCCAGCAGAAGAACACAGCCAACCAGCCTGCACCTTGTCACACCCCTCCTTCCCTCAGTATAAATACCCCTGTGTGAACAATAAAAATTTGCAGCTTGATCAGAATTCCTGTCTTGCTGCCTCTCCCTGCGTCTCTTGTCCCTTCATTCCTTCTCTCTCAGGTTTGCGGTCCCGTGTTGATGTCCCGCGGGCTGGGACAGTTGGCGCCCAACGTGGTCGATTGGAAACTTTGAGAAGCGGAACGCTGCCCTCCGGGGAAGACTTGGCCAAGCAGGATTCGGGATCGCCCTGGTAGACGCAACCGGGAGTCAGATCCAGGAGGAGAGTGAGGTCAGCGCAAGGTAAGTGACGTACCATGGGACAAGCAGTCTCGTCACATGATTTGTTTCTGACGGGTCTCGAGGAGGCCCTCAAGACTCGGGGAGCGCGTGTTAAGAAAAAGGATTTAAGATTATTCTTTTCATACATAGAGGATTTGTGTCCTTGGTTTCCCCTCGAGGGATCGATTGATGGTAAAAGGTGGCTCAGAGTAGGAGACTGCCTCAAAGATTATTATGAGACTTTTGGTCCTCAAAAGGTGCCCGTCACTGTCTTTTCTTATTGGAATTTAATTAATGAGATTCTGCATTTTTTCCCCGCTTCCCTTACCTAATCTAACCCCTTTACGCGAGTCTCTCCAACATAGGCGGGAACAAATCCAACTTTTAAAAGAACTAAAAGCCCTTGATGCCGAGCTTCGCTCACTGGCCTTGGGCACGGAGTTAACACAAACTGGCCCAAAACCCCTTAATACTCGTAAGGTGAAGCCACGTGGTCAGCCTGTTCTTGCCTTTCCAGTCACTCGCAGTCAAGCAGATCAGCCCCCCCAAACTGAAGCAGAGAATTTAGAAGGAAGTCAGGAAGAGGAACCAGGGGAGGAACAAGAGGTAGAACCAGAGAGGGAACAAGAGGAGGACCAGGAATCAGGGGATGAGGAGGAGCCCACCTCTGGACAGAGTGGAACCCTTGGTTCTTATAAAAGGCTGAGCCTCCGCTTTCTTGAAAGACTTAAAAAGGCTTGTACACAGTATGGCCCCACTGCACCTTATACACTGGCCTTGCTAGAGAACCATAGTACACAGTGGCTCACCCCTAATGATTGGAAATTTTTGGCCCGAGCCACCCTCAGTGCAGGTGACTTCCTGTTGTGGAACGCAGACTTTAGGGAATACTGTCGGGAAACTGCCCAAAAAAATTCAACCAAGGCTTCCTCTAAATCCTGGACCTATGTTAAACTAGTGGGTAATGCGCCATTTGATACTAACCCTAAACAGGCACGCTTTCCTACTGGGCTCCTAGCGCAGGTTCAAACTGCTGGTTTGCATGCTTGGAGACGGCTCCCTCAAAAGGGCTCGGCCACCACCTCCCTAGCAAAAATTCATCAGGGTCCAGACGAGCCTTATAGTGACTTTGTTGCCCGGCTTAATCTAACTGCGGAGCGCCTACTTGGACCAAGTGAAAACGAGAGCTCCTTTGTAAAATATCTTGCCTTTGAAAATGCCAACCCAATATGTCAAGATGTTCTTCGGCCCCACAAAGATAAAGGGGACCTTTCTGACTTCATTAGGCTGTGTGCCGGGGTAGGAACAGCCCATGCCATGGGTCTCGCCATTGGTGCCGCCTTCACCAAGGCCCTTCACCACCCTGGCCCACGTACTTGCTTTACTTGCAAACAACCTGGCCATTTTGCGCGAGACTGCCCAACAGGGAAACTGGGTCAAGGACCCATATTTCCTCAAACAGGGGCTAAACCACCTCCGCTCACCCTTTGCCCTAAATGTGGTAAAGGTCGCCACTGGGCCAAGGAGTGTAGATCCAAGACCAATGCCCTTGGACAGCCTATTCCCTCTAACTTCTCGGGAAACTCCTCTCGGGGCCAGCCCCTGGCCCTGACCACCCCCAGAGCAAACCCAGGGGCAATAAGGTTTGTTCCCTCTCAGACTCCCAACCCAATCCAGGCTCCCTGTCCTTCTCCACAATCACCTCCCTCCAACGTGCTACCCCAGGCAGCGCAGGATTGGACCTCTGTGCCTCCACCGATACAATATTAGACTCTATGCAAGGACCTCAAATAATACCCACTGGGGTTGTAGGCCCCCCTCCACCTCATATGTGTGCTCTTATTCTTGGGAGAGCTCCTACCACCTTACAAGGTGTTCAGGTCTTCCCTGGCATCATTGATGATGATTACACTGGAGAAATTAAAATACTGGCCACAGCTGTTAACGGAGTAGCTGCCATCCCTGCAGGAACAAAAATTGCACAATTAATACTCCTTCCCCTCAATTCAGGAAATTCACCAGGAAACACAGCCTCCTTAGGTTCCTCTGATGTGTATTGGGTCCAACCTATCTCCCACAAAAGACCCACTCTTACCTTATTTATTGAAGGAAAGAAATTCCGAGGGATCCTAGATACTGGTGCGGATGCCACAGTTATTTCTCAAAAATATTGGCCATCAGAATGGCCCCTCACCTCATCACTAACTGACCTTAAAGGAATAGGGCAATCAAGAAACCCCTTAGTTAGCTCCAGGGTGCTTAATTGGACTGACACAAAAGATAACACAGGGAATAAAGGAACCGTTACCCCCTTTGTTGTTCCTGATCTCCCTGTCAACCTTTGGGGACGAGACATTCTAAGCCAAATGAAAGTTATTCTTGCTAGTCCCGACTCTTTAGTCACTCATCAAATGCTTCGTATGGGCTTTATCCCTGGTACAGGCCTTGGGAGGCTAGGACAAGGACAGGTTGAGCCTGTACAGCCCATACAAAAAACAGACAAATTTGGACTTGGGTATGTGGATTTTTAGTGTCGGTCCCTGACCCTCCTGTACCCCATGCAGACAAAATTATTTGGGAAACTCAAACTCCTGTGTGGGTGGATCAGTGGCCCCTTACCCAAGAAAAATTAGAGGCTGCCTCCATGTTAGTACAGGAACAGTTGGCAGCCGGCCATGTGGAACCCTCAACCTCACCCTGGAATACTCCTATTTTTGTTATTAAGAAGAAATCAGGCAAATGGCGCCTTTTACAGGATTTGTGCGCTATCAATAAGGTTATGCGCCCGATGGGGGCACTACAGCCAGGCATCCCTACACCGGTAGCTATTCCTAGGGACTATTATAAAATGGTCATCGACTTAAAAGATTGCTTTTTTACTATTCCTTTACATCCTGATGACAGACCCTATTTTGCTTTCAGCCTCCCCCGCATCAATTTTCAGGGCCCTATGCAAAGATTTCAATGGAAGGTCCTTCCCCAGGGTATGGCTAACAGCCCTAGTCTTTGCCAAAAATATGTTGCTCAAGCAGTAGACCCTGTGAGAGAGCGGTGGCCACAAGTTTATATATTACATTATATGGATGATTTGTTAATTGCTGCACCTAATACCTATGATCTTAATAATTGTTATTTGGATCTCTATAAAGCCCTTACTGCCTTGGGGCTTCAGATAGCCCCTGATAAGGTTCAGACACAGGACCCCTACACCTACTTGGGCCTCAAACTTCAAACTAATCAAATTCAAATCCCTAATATACAATTGCGTGTGGACCATCTCCACACTCTTAACGATTTCCAAAAACTACTAGGGGATATCCAATGGCTAAGACCATATTTAAAACTGCCCACCTATGTGCTTTTGCCTCTTAATGATATTTTAAGGGGAGATTCTGACCCTTCTTCTCCTCGAGAGTTTACTCCCGAGGCACAGCAAGCATTAATTCAAGTCACAGAAGCCATTGCTCAACAATTTGTTACACAAATATCTTATAACCTTCCTTTGGTTTTGGTTATATTACACACCCCTCATACACCCACGGGACTATTCTGGCAGCGGGATCCACATTTTAAAAATAAAGGTTGCCCCTTGCTTTGGGTTCATTTGCCCGCCACATCCTCTAAAGTTATTGCTGTCTATCCTGCTCAGGTAGCTTCTATC
The DNA here is from genome assembly GCF_902686445.1 of Sciurus carolinensis. Lineage (NCBI taxonomy): Eukaryota > Metazoa > Chordata > Mammalia > Rodentia > Sciuridae > Sciurus > Sciurus carolinensis. The sequence continues at coordinate 192,521 of NW_025920328.1, forward strand.
ATTATTAAAGGTCGCTTGCTTTCTCGACAACATTTTGGCAAAGACCCTGATAGCATTCTGATTCCATACACTAAGGATCAAACCCAATTTTTGCTACAGACGAGGGATGAATGGGGTATTGCTCTATCAGGCTTTTTGGGAATAATCGATAACCACCTTCCCAATGACCCCCTTTTGCATTTTGCTCAGTTACATCCATTTATTTTTCCTCGGGTTACTCGGAAGGCTCCTATTCCACAAGCCCTTACTGTTTTTACAGATGGCTCCAGCAATGGCCGTGCAGCCTTTGTTGTTGATAATCAGCCCACCACCTTTGACACTGCCTATCCATCAGCACAGCTTGTAGAATTGTTTGCTATAACACAAGTCTTTATGACATTTTTTGATAAACCTATTAATATTTATACAGACAGTGCTTACATTGCCCATTCTGTGCCCCTATTGGAGATTTCACCCGCCATTAAGGCTTCCTCCAACGCAGCCTTTTTGTTTAACCAGCTTCAACGACTAATTCAGGCTAGAAAACATCCATTTTTCTTAGGACACATTAGAGCACATTCTGATCTTCCCGGTCCCCTATCACGGGGTAATGCTCAGGCTGATGCAGCCACTCGGTCCCTTTTCCCAGTTCTTATTGGATCCATCCGAGAGGCCACAGATTTACACAAACTTCACCACTTAAATTCTCAGAGCCTTCGGCTACTTTGTAAAATTACCAGGCAACAAGCAAGGGAAATTGTAAAAGCGTGTCCTGCTTGCGTTGTCTCCCTTCCTATTCAACATCTGGGTGTTAACCCTCGAGGATTACTGCCCAATCAGATTTGGCAGATGGATGTTACTCACTTTCCTGAATTTGGGAAAACAAAGTACATACATGTTTCCATAGATACCTTTAGTGGCTTTATTTTTGCATCACCGCATTGCGGAGAAGCTACCAAGGATGTCATTTCTCATCTTGTCTCAGCCTTTTCCATAATGGGAAAGCCAGCACATATTAAGACAGATAATGGCCCTGCATATACCAGTACCAAGTTCAAACAGTTTTGTGCCACTCTTCAAATCTCTCATACTACTGGAATTCCATATAACCCTCAAGGTCAAGGCATTGTGGAACGTGCACACCTCACCTTAAAAACCTGGCTTACCCGCCTTAAGGCCTCTTCCCTTGCATTTACCACTCCCAGGGATCGCCTTAATCATGCATTATTTGCTCTTAACTTTCTTACCCTAGACAATGAAGGACATTCGACCGCAGACAGACATTGGCATCCCTCTTCTAGTTCTGCTCGCCCATCTGTTATGTGGCGCGATCCTTTAACAAATAAATGGAAAGGCCCAGATCCCGTCCTCATTTGGGGACGAGGCTCAGCTTGTATTTTAGATCAAGAACAAGCAGCCCCAAGATGGTTACCAGAACGCCTGGTCAAACAGGTCAATGATTTACCACAACCCAGGGACGGAAACCTTCCCCCTGAGGATGAATCTTCCTCTCTTATAGATGCAGCTAACAATCTATGCGAAAAATCCCCTGAATGACAGACCCTGTTCTTGCACAACCTCTACAGCAGTGGCCTCAGGTACTGCTGGTTTGGGGGTCTCTCTTACTCAATATACAAAATTATCCAGACAATTGATTTCTGATGTACAGATACTCTCAAGCACCATACAAGATCTTCAAGATCAGGTGGATTCCTTAGCAGAAGTGGTCCTACAAAATAGGAGAGGTTTAGACCTTCTAACTGCTGAACAGGGAGGCATTTGTCTGTCTTTGCAGGAAAAATGCTGTTTCTATGCCAACAAGTCAGGAATTGTTAAGGACAAGATCAAACAGCTGCAGGAAGACTCAGAAAAACGCCGACAAGCACTGGCTGATAATCCACTATGGACTGGATTCAGTGGACTCCTTCCCTATCTTCTTCCCTTCTTAGGTCCCCTCCTTTGCTTGCTGCTTATTGTATCTATAGGTCCTTTGATATTCAACAAGATCATGGCTTTTCTTAAAGCTCAAATTGAGGCTATACAGGCGAAACCTATTCAGGTTCATTACCATCGACTGGAGATGATGGATCGTGATGATGATCTTAAAAGACCATCACCCCTGTGAGCTGAACTGGACAGCCAATGACGGGTAAGATTCGTGAGAGCTCATACCAACCTAAGACAGGAAATGAGGGCTAGAGCCTCATTATCCAATGACGGGTAAGGATGCTGCTCTGCCACGGACAACCTAAGACAGGCGCAGTTCCCGAGGGATTGTCACTCCAGCTCTGTACCTGTTCGGGCAAGCCGCGCCCCCGCCTCAGCGCATAGCCTCTATCACCCCCTTAAAATATGGCTATCGAAAAATGGTCAATAATTTTATATAAGAAAGGGGGAAATGTCAGGGACCAAGAAGTTCTTATTCTGAGAACATTCTGATCTTTACAATAAGCAGCAGCGCCCCTCCCTTCCCGCCGGCGCAAACTTCACCTTCCCGGCGGCGCGAACCTCACCTCCCGGCCGGCGCGAATTTGCACCCTATCAGGAACCCAGCAGAAGAACACAGCCAACCAGCCTGCACCTTGTCACACCCCTCCTTCCCTCAGTATAAATACCCCTGTGTGAACAATAAAAATTTGCAGCTTGATCAGAATTCCTGTCTTGCTGCCTCTCCCTGCGTCTCTTGTCCCTTCATTCCTTCTCTCTCAGGTTTGCGGTCCCGTGTTGATGTCCCGCGGGCCGGGACAGTCTGATCCTAAGCTGACATGATGAAGATTTGGATCTACCCTTACTTCTATTTTGTGCAGGATCTCTGGTCTAATTCCTAGACTCTTGATCCATTTTGAGTTGATTTTTGTGGAGGGTGAGAGGTAGGGGTTTAATTTTGTTTTGTTGCCTATGGATTCCAATTTTTTGCAGCACCATTTGTGGAAGAGGCTATCTTTCCTCCATTGTATGTTTTTGGTCCCTTTGTCTAGTATGAGATAACTGTATTCCTGTGGGTTTGTCTATGTGTTCTCTGTTCTATACCATTGGTCTACTTGTCTATTTTGATGCCAATACCATGTCATTTTTGTTTTTATTCCTCTGTAGTATAATTGAGTTTCTGATATCATGATGCCACCTGCTTTGTGCTTCCTGCTAAGGATTTATTTGGCCTTTTTGGGTGTCTTATTCTTCCAAATATGTTTCATGATTGCTTTCTCTGTTTTCATGAGGTATTCAGTGAGATATTAGTTGGAATTTCATTAAATTTGTATAGCACTTTTGGTACTATGATCATTTCACAATATTTATTGTGTCTTCCAAAGAAGATGTGAGATCTTTCCATTTTCTAAGATTTTCTTTAATTTCTTTAGTTTTCTGTATTTCTCATTGTAGAAGTCTTTCATCTCTTTTTTGGATTGATTCCCAAGTATTTTATTTTATTTTTTCAGGACTTTTTGAATGGGTTGGTTTTTTTACTAATAAGTAAAAATACAGTAGATCTATGAGAGTTGATTTTATATTCTCCTACTTTGCTGAATTTATTTATGAGTTCTTGAAGTTTTCTTGTGGAATTTTTTGGATGCACTAAATATAGAATCATGTCATTGGCAAAAAGTGAGAGTTTGAGTTCTTTCATATTCATATCCCTTTAAATTCTTTGGTTTGTCTAATTGCTCTGGCTAGATTTTCAATAAGTGGTAAAAGAGGACATCCCTGCCTTTTTCCAGTTTTTACAGGGAATGATTTCATTTTTTTTCCATGTACAATGATGTTGGCCATGGGGTTAGCCTAGATAACTTTTATAATTTTGGGGGTATGAACCTCCTATCTCTATTTTTTCAAGTGTTTTGAGTATGAAATATTGCTATACTTTTTCTGAATCTACTTAAATAATCATATGATTCTTATCTTTAAGCCTGTGGATTTGGTGAATTACATTTATTGATTTTTGTATGTTGAACCTACCTTTCATCCCTGAGATGAAACCCATGTTAACATTGTGCATTATATTTTTAATATTTTTATGCAATTTGCTAAAATATTGTTAAGAGTTTTTGCATCTCTGTACCTTAGGGAAATTCGTCTGAAGATTTCTTTTCTGAATATGTCTTCGTCTGGTTTTGGTATCAGGCTAAAACTAGATTCATATAATGAGTTTAGAAGGTTTCCTCCTCTTTTATTTCATGTAATGCTTTGAGAAGTTTTGGAATGAGTTCTTCTTTAAAGGTCTTGTATAACTCAGCTGATAATTCATCTGGTCCTTGACTTTTCTTGGTTGGTAGATTTTTGATGACTTTTTCTACTTAATTGCTTGAAATTGATCTGTTTAAATTGTGCATGCTCTCCAGATTCACTTTGTGTGAATCATGTTTCTAGAAAACTGTTGATGTTGTTGAGATTTCTATTTTTTTGGAGTATAGATTTTCAAAATAGCTTCTTATTATGCTTTGTATTTCAATAGTGTCTTTTGGGACATTTTACTTCTCATTACAAATTTTAGTAATTTTCAGTTTTCCTTTTCCTCTTCATTACTATGGCTAGGGGTTTATTGATTTTGTTTATTTTTCAAAGAAGTGATTTTTTTGTCATTTTCTTAAATTGTTTATTTTTATCAATTTCACCAATTTTAAGCTCCGATTTTTAATTTTTCCTATCTTGTATTACATTGGATGTTGATCTGTTCTTTTTAATAGGGCATTAGTCTGTAATGTTAGGTCATTTTTTGTTCTCTTTCTCTTCTTTTATTAAATTCACACCATGCTATGAATTTTCCTCTTAGTACTGCTTTCAGAGCATCCCAAAGACTTTGATATGTTGTATTGTTATTCTTGTATACCTCTAAGAAATTTTTTATCTTCTTCCTGATGTCTTCTGCTATCCTTGCATCATTCATTAGCATGTTAATTAATCTCCAGGTGTTGGAGTATTTTCTGTTTTTTTTTATTTTATCATTGATTTCTAATTTCTATTCATCATTATCTGATAGAATACAAGGTAATATCTCTTTTTTTGTATTTGCTAAGAATAGCTTTGTGGCATAATATACGATCTATTTTAGAGTAGGGTCCATGTGATGCTGAGAAGAAAGTGTACTCACTAGTTGATGGATGGAATATTCTTTGTCTGTTAAGTCTAAATTATTGATTGTGTTTCAAATTCTATGGTTTCTTTGTTGAATTTTTAGTTGAATGTTCTGTCCAGTGGTGAGAGAGGTGTGTTATAATCACCTAGCATCAATGTGTTTTGATCTATTTGATTCCTGCAATTGAGGAGGATTTGTTTGACGTAAATTCATGTGCCATTGTTTGGGGCATAAATATTTATGATTATTATGTCTTGCTGATTTATGCTTCCCTTAAGCAGTATGATATGTCCTACTTTATTCCTTGAAACTAACTTTGGATTAAAATCTGCTTTATCTTATATGAGGATGAAACCCCTGCCTTTTTATTAAGTCCATGTTCATGGTATGTGTTTTCCCATCCTTTCATCTTTAGTATGCGTGTATTCTTTTGTATGAGATGAGTCTATTGAAGGTAGCATGTTGTTGGGTCTTACTTTATAATACAATCTGTCAGTCTGTGTCTTTTGTTTGATGAGTTTATGCCATTAATATTAAGGATTATTATTGAGTTATGACTTGTATTCTCGATCATTTTGCCTTATTTTTGATTTTTAACATGGCTTGGTTTCTTCTTTCCTTGACTTTTCCTGTATGGTGGTTCCCCATTTTGATGACTTGCATTGTTGTTTTTCACTTCCTCTTCATGAAATATTTTGCTCAGAATGTTCTTTAGTGCAGACTTTCTATTTGTAAATTATTTTAACTTTTGTGTATCATGGAAGGATTTCATTTCATCCTCTGATCTGAAGGCAAGTTTTGCTGGGTTAAATATTCTTGCTTGACATGCATTTTATTCTAAGCTTGAAATATATTTTTTCAAGCCCTTCTAGTTTTTATGGTTTGGCAGGGAAATCTTCTGATATAAGTATTGGTTTGTGTAATCTGTTGCTTTTCTTTTACAGAATTTAAAATTCTATCTTTATTTTGAATGTTAGGCATTTTGATTATAATGTGACTTGGTGTGGATCTATTGTGGTTTTGTATATTTGTGTCCTGGAAATATCTTGTATTTGATTTTCCATTTCATTCTTCAAATTTGGAAAATTTTCGGACATTATTTCATTTATTAGATTATTCATTCTTTTGGTTTTTAGTTCTGTGCCTTATTCAATCTCAATAATTCTTCAATTTGGTCTTTTCATGATTTCGCATAAATCTTGGATGTTCCTTTCATGATTTCTTACCATCTTTTCTGTTTGGTCAACATTTTTTTAAAGATTAAGTATTTTGTCTTTATTGTCTAAAGTTCTCTCTTCCAATTTTCAAGTCTATTGGTTATGGTTTCTTTTGAATTTTTAATTTGATTTATTTTTTTCTTCATTTCAATGATTTCTGTTTTTATTCTTCAAAATCTATCTCTTGTGCTTCCTATTTGCTATTTTAACATTTTATTGTTGTGATCATTCATTGCCTTTATTTGTTCTCTTATCTCATCCTTTGCTTCTCAGATCATTTTAATTATGTAAATTCTGAATTCCCTTTCTGACATTTTACTACTCTCACTGGATTATATTGATATAGTATGTGGATTTGTTTGGGATACATTCTTCCCCTTTTTTCATGTTATTCATGTATCTTTCTTTCTAGCAGTATGAATCTGAGTCATTTCATTTCCCCTTGTGTAGACTTATAGTGTCCCTTTATGTCTCCAATACTTCACTGTGCTTAGCTACACAGGCACTCATAGAGTTCTACAGCTGGGATCCCAGGAGACTTGGCCAATTCTAAAGAAGACACAGACTTTGGCAGCAAACTAGTGGTGGTGGATTAGCAGGAATGGAGACTGCTGGAATGAGGAAGATACAGAAATTTTCAGTGTTATCTCAAAGGAATGAATGGGAGACCAGGCAAAGTATATCAGAGTTGCGATCCCTGTGGACTGAGATACTGAATGAGAAGCAACAGAATTTATTTCTTAGCCTGAATATTGGTCTTGTTTTCTTCCTATCCCATCTTTCTATGCACCTATTTCTTCATATGGAAATGTATATTCTGTCCCTTTTTACATTGGAAACATATAAAATTTGATTTTTAGAGAATTTCATCCTAAGTCTTCAATTTAGTCTTTTGGCAGTGATGGAAAACTTAAAATATAAAGACTGTTAGAAATGGGGTACATATATTTTGGCAGGCTACCTGGAATTGAACTCAGAGACAATCAATCACTGATCCACACTCCCATCTGTATTTTGAATTTCATTTAGAGACAGAGTTCAACCAAATTACTCAGTGCCTCACTAATACTGAGGCTTTGTTGAAGTCATGATCCTCATAGGGGTGTGCAATAGTACCAAGTAGACTAATGTAGTTTTCATGGTGAAACTTGCATAAGGTTTTGGGTTCTGGAATGCAATATTATTCTTTAAATATTAGGTGTCTCCCAAAATCTCATATGTTTAATAATGTGAAAATGATCATAGATGAAATATTACACTATAGTAGATGTAATCTAATAAAATTACTCATGTCCTTTAGATTACTCAAATCATAAAGTCTATGCATAAAACTATTGAGACATGTCAAGTTACTGAGAACATTAGAGGTCTTAGAAGCCACATAGGTCACAGACACTTTTCCATTTTTAGAGGTTAGTGAGGCCAGTCAGGTGCAGTGGCTTGGGTGACTAATGCAGAAGAATCAAATGTTTAAAGCTAGCTTTGGCAATGTTTAGGTGCTAAGCAACTCAGTGAGATCCTGTCTCTAAATAAAACACAACATTCTCCTGAGAATATAGCTCATTGTTAGAAGGCCACTGAGTTCAATACCAAATAAGAGCAACAAAAAAAATTGGTAGGCCATATATGCTGTGCTAGTGAGAGAACATACACTGCTTTTATGATTGAATACAGAGTGTCATCCAAAACCTCATGTGTGAGAAATGTTATAGATTTAGGTAAAATTATTCATTCATTAGATTGTTAATCTAATCATGGCATTAATCTTCTGATAGAAATTGATTTCATTGTAAACATAGTCAGATATTGTTTGACTAGAAAATCTGTGTCATATTGTCTCTCTCAAACATATATGTATATATATTTGCTATAAATAGAATCTAAGTAGCCTGCATAGCATCTATAATTTTAATACATTCCATGACCCATGCTGTCTTACTGAACTATATAGCCAACAGCAGAGCAATAAAATTTATTTTTTTTCATAACCATGTCTTCGTTATTGTGCTGGCCTTAGTGACAAGGTTCCAGTTTTCAGTAACAATTACATAATATTTTCAGCCTTAGTTTTGTCTTTCTTTTTCTTCTGGGCCTTTTGTCAAAATTGTTATATTACAATACAAAATACTTTCTCTTTAAAAAACATACCTTTTACTTTTTTACAACAAAGTACATTTTCATACCTATAATGTTCTTGTATCACACTTTTTTGATGTTGTTCTTTTAAAATTTACATTCTGAATTAAGCTATGTAAACTCTGATTTTAGGCAAATTATGTTTTCTTCAGTGATGTAAGGTACTTTATTATACTTTAATTGAGAGATGAATATTTTGTATATAGAACAACATATGTAATCAGAATCTTCTTAGTCATTTTTGTTTTTAGTGAAGACCCTAATCCACAACCCAAATGATCTTAATTTGTTTTTCAATATACCAAAAATTTACAAAAGCAGAAAACATGTTGAGTTATACAGTTTAAGAAGCCAAGAATACTTGAATTCATATGCAGCACTAGCAAATTAATCAAATGAATCTTTAAGGAATATATTTATAAATATTTATTCCACATTTATTAAATCTAAGTTACCCATGAATTTATGTATGCTACCAAGGAAAACTAAGATAGCATGCAACTACTTAACATTTGAAGTTACCTTTTCCTTCTTCAAAAAATTCCTAGAAACAATAGACATATATTAATAATTTTATAGAAACCAATACTGTATTTTTGACCACCGAGCAAAAGGAGAGTGTTAGTTAACTTAAAGACATGAAAAATGTAATCTAACTAAATTTAATTAAGTGAACTGAAAGTCATTTGGATCCATTTTGTTATAAGTTCTCAAGTACTTTTTAATTAATATGTCAATTTTGGCATATACATGATATAGTGACACAGCCACATATAAATGTAACATATAATATATAGGTATGCACACACATGCATAAAACTGATAGAAAACAAAATTTTTATAGCTTTTATTGGGTATTATTTTCTCAAAGAAAAAATTAAAAGACATACAGATAGTTATAAAGAAGAATGTCATAGGTAACAATTTTAAATTAGGCATGAATTTTTACATTATGACTCAGACATGTGAATGGCCTCTACATTTGGGGATGTTAGGAGTAGGATCTGTCAGTCATGGTGAACACTGAAATAAAGGTCCTGGTAGCCATTCTTCATCATGAACATTGTATATTCTCCCTACTTAGATAATTTCAAAGGAGGTCTCATTTTTTTTCCAGTGCATTTAATATCTAACCCTTAAATAATAAGACATCTGGAAACAAAAACCAGTGGACTAAAAACTCCAGATAGACACAGCAAGAGTAATTGGTGCAAGACCAAAAGTAAATTCACGCACACACACACACACACACACACACACACAAACTAAAGACAAAACAAAACACATTGAGCTCAGAAATAGTGCTTTGGAAAATTGACACATCCTGAATATTCTAGTAAATAACACATGGAAATTATGAATTGCAATAGAGTTTACTTTTAAATCAACAAAGTCAGAGCAGATATTCAAGCCCAGGAAGTTTTCAGGGAAGTACTTAAAATGTAATAAAAACTTGTACATATGACATTCTTTAATTTTCCCTTAATGTACTTATATAGAGAAGAGAGAAAAATTCACAGGGATTATGACATACCCTGACATTCACAGGTCTGATGCAGCTGGTTTTTCAAGATTTTCTATTTATGGTGACTTGCTAACAATCTCAGCAAGACCCTGTCTTTAAGTAATACAATATAGTGCTGCACATGTGGCTTAGTGATCGAGTGCCCCTGAGTTCAATCCCTGGTATCTCACCCCAAATGGACTAAAATCCAGCTGGAGAAATAAGACCATAATTCCACATCCATGATCTGGGACACATGACATTGTTGTTCTCTCCAAAGAACTGTGCAGCTTCTACACTGTAGTTTTCTGGGTTGAAACCCACAAGGTCTCTCTCCTGCCATGGTTCCTGTTCAAGTTTTACAGCTTTCTTAAGGACATGTTTTATATGATGAATATTTTTTAATCTTGGGAGTCCTCACCTAAGTTTCTGTTTTCTTTTCAAATCTTCATGCATCACCCTCTCAGAAGCATCCAGCAGAGTGTTTGACCCTGAATCACTTTGCCTCGTCTCCCAAATTCCCCATTGAGACCTCAATGGAAGCCTCCATGACCCTCTAACTCCACTATATTACATTCATGCAGTATCAGAACAGCAATGTTGATGTCAAGTTCTGCAGCATCTTTGCCAGAAGCAAATTCTCCTGGTACAACAACTGTACCAACTTATGAATGTTGTGAATGGCCCAGCATGGTGTAAAAACATCTACAGTCACCTCATAAGCAGGTTCTGCATGGTTTCCCTTCAAAGAAATTTTTACATTAGAACTCTTGAGTGTGAGTTAGTGTGATCTTGACAATTCATGAGATACCCTCATGCCACCTTTGCAACATGGATCAAATATTCTTTATGACATGCACACTTTGACTTTTTTCACCTTTATGGCTAAAATAACCTAAATGACATGTATTTCCTCTTTGTACAATGGGTCCAAATATTTCAACTGTGCTTCAATTAGAGTCCTAAAAATAACATAAAGTATTTCATCTTATTAAATTTGAGTAATTCATATGAATTCAGAAATTTTATAAGTTTTTATTTTCAGAATATGAACAAAAAAGAGGTCAACAGAAGAAAGAATATTGATTGCTCCAGGTATGGAAATATACTTAGTAGAAGGAAAAAGAAAATGTTTCTGGGAAGGCCTGGGACCTAGCAGTTTGTGCTGTGTTCAATGTAGGCAGGGAAGCACACCTGGTACTGCATGGCCTCGGCAGCAGTCACAACTGGATTTTCAACATCAAGGTCCCAGACTGGAGCCAGCTGGTATTTTGGTGCAGAGACTTGTAGATGAGAGCCTGGCCCTGGGTGGCCCGCAGCTGGGGAGGCCAGAACCAGCAGATGATATCTGCTCATGACCCTGTATCCACTGCTAGCTCTCAGGAGGACCAGCCTGTGGTGTCAGTGGCAGTAGCAGTGAAGCGAATGTCACTGATGACCATGTTAAGCCAGTCAGCAGAGTAGCAGCTCCCCACTGAAGCAGGAGGGCAAGTATGTGGGGAGGGCTGCCACTGACTTGGGCATGCAGGGAGAGTCATCACTGGGACTGGTGATGAACCACAGCATTTGACAGGTGACTGTGCCCATGTAGCTGCTGGCACTGCACTTGGCACACAAAGCACATGGGCTCTGGTGGCCCCTTTGGTAGGGAGTCTCTGGTCAAGAATGTCTGGGAAATGTTGGTCATGGCCCACCTGGGGAAGAAGCCACCCCCCACCCAAGGAGAGCCCCTGGACCAAAAAACCTTACCAGCATGCATGTCCTGCTGCAACTGGGCTGCAGTCACTTATGCCAGAGACCCTGAAGGTAGAGTTCAGTTCCCCCAAAATTAAAAAAGCAGAAAAACTCAAGACAAGAAAACCCAATAGGGCCAGTGATTTCAGCAACATGGCAAACTGCCCAGCATTAGGAGACATAGTGAACAGTAAAAAAAATATTTTCACAACTTCAGAGTGTTGTTTGCCAAAAAATGAAGCCACAAATTAGAAAAGAAGTAGAAGAGAAGGTTTAAAAGAGGAGTAACTGTGAGAGCAAAGAAAACTAGGACAGAAAATTAGACTGTCCTATTGAAAAGTCAGTGAGGATGAGACCAAGTTCAGCAGTCAATGAAAGAGAAATAATAAACACAAATGGGCACAACTGCCTTTAGAGGATATAAAACCACAGAGTCACGAGAAACCTGGATTCCAGAACAACTCTCGGTGTCAATCTGAAGCAACTAAGTTATCCCATAAAAACAGGAAAAATGACAAAGAAAATTGGAGGCGAGACAGAAAAAAATAAAAAAAGAGATGATCAAGATGAAGTGTCCAGTGTTAGGAATGAAGAGGGTATAATCTGAAGTTCCTCAGAGGTCAAGGAAGATGAAGAGGCTGGAAAGAAGATGAGGCAAAGAAACTTGAAAACCATTCCAGACATGGAAACTAACACAAGAGATTTTATTAAGCAAACAGGCAGAGTGTCTGTCCACAGCAGAAGAAAGAGAGAGGGAAAATGGTGGGGAGCTATTCTTAAGAAGTGGAAGTTTTACAGGCTACTACCAATCTGTATGTATGACTGACTAGAAAGTTTTTGGGCTAAGGATTGGACCAATGACTGATGAGGAAGTTTGTGGGCTAGCAATCTAGGTTTTAAAATGGTGTGGGGGAGGCAGAATATTGGCAGCAACAAAGTAGCAGGGGAGAAATGACTGCAGTCTTTTTAACCCATTGTCTACTCATTCCCCCATTTTTGTTTTTTATAAGATGATCCCCTTTTGGGGGGCATAAGGGAGATAATAATGTAGCTGGAAATCCAGTACTAAAGACTGGTTATGGTTGTCTGGTGCCTCAGTTGTTGTCTGGTCTTTTGTCTCTGGGATGGAGAAGGGTGGAGGGCTTGATGGCCTTGAGCCTGAGGTGAAGAGGTACCACTGGGGTGACTGATTATTGGTTGGAAGAAGTCTGAGGGTTAGAAACTAGAGATGAGTATGTGGATTAAGAATAAAGCTTAACCCGAGAAATATGTAGCCATCCTAGTAAACCTCACCCCTTTATTGTCATTGGC